>NW_027398114.1:0-13716 GCF_003265705.2 Callorhinus ursinus
AAAAAAAAACTTTTGATCTGTGAAAGACCTTGCTCAGAAAACTAAAAGAAAAGCCACGAACTGGGAGGAAATATTTGCAAAGAGCCAATCTGGTAAAAGATTTGTATTCAAAAAATAAAAAAAAGACTATCAGAACTCAATGATAAGGAAACAAACATCCTAATTGATAATGGGTAAGGATCTGAACAGATGCCTGGACAAAGAAGATATACAGATACAAAATAAGCATACAAAAATATGTTTGACATCATCATTAGGAAAGTACAAATTTAAACAATAGTGAGACAACACTGCATACCTATCACAAATACTAAACTCCAAAAACAAGAACACCAATTGCTGGAAGGTGAGGAATGGCAGGAACTGTCCCTTCAGAAGACATTTTGGCCATTTTTTTTCCAAACTTAAGTAAGTCTCATGTTAAGATCCAACAATTGCACTTCTAGTATTTAGCAACTGCTTTGAAAAACTATTTCCAAAAAAAAACTCACATGCAGTTATGCATGTTAGCTCTATTCATAATGGTTACAAACTTAAAGAAACCAGGATGTCCTTCCATAAATGAATCCATAAACAAACTAAGTGCACCCATGTGAAGGAAGCAGAATATGCAATGCAAAATATACCTCTTTCGCACAAGGGATATTTGGGCTGATTAATTTTAAGAAATGCCAGACATGGGAGAATCTCTGAAAACTGGGTAAAAGTTGCCATTTGGTGAGTGAAATGTACACTTATAAAGGAACACCCCATTTTTAAGCCTGTCTCCCTCTGTATCAGGAAGAGAATTACTAAATCTCAAGAAACTCTTACCAAAAGAGAAGGCACAAACTTAAAGCTATGTAAAAACCATACCCTCATTTACTTTTCTCACCTGATAACATCCCTTAACTGACGTTCCCACCACCCAAAATCTTTTGGTCTTTAGCTGAAGATAGCATTTAGGGTGAGGGCTGGTCCACTTCAAGGAATTACTCCATTTTCCTGGGTATCTCCCATGAATACAAGACATATGCATGATATTAAACCTCGACTTGTTTTTCTCCTATTAATCTATTCAGCAATAAAAAGAAATGAACCATCACCCCATACAATCACATGGATGACCTTTACATGTATTTTTCTAAGTGAAAGAATCCGGTCTGAAAAGGCTGCACCCTGAGTGACCCGATTTGTAGGAGATTCTGGAAAAGGCAAAACTAGAGATGATATAAGTATCTGCGAGTGAATTCCATGACATTTTCATGATTTATACCTGCCACTATGCATTTGTCAAAACCCAAAACTTTGGGGCACCTGGCTGGCTCAGTCGGTGGAGCATGCAACTCTTTTTATTTTTTATTTTTTTTGTATGGTATATGAATCAATTTTCTCTAAAGCCGTTACCAAAAAAATAATAGGTAGTGGTATACAGTATTCAGGCACAAATTTCCAAAAGACTAATTAAGGAATAGGAGTAGAGAATATTGTTTGGAGGCTGTCCCTCCACAACCAGGTCTTCAAGAAAAGCAGGAGCTGACCCACAGGCCTCTGAAGTGACACTAACACTCTCAGCATCAGATGCTTGGCTGTCTGCTGACCTTCGCAAGGGCATCACTGATGACATCGAGATCATGCTGCAGCTCATTCATGGCACTGGTTATGCTCTTGGTGTCTTTCAAGATATGAATACTCCGTGTGTATGGATTATACTTCACTCCAAATGGACGCATAATTGTTTTGGTAAATTCTCTCATCTTCTCCTTTGCATCCTCAAAGCTTTCAGATACAAAGTAGACATCCTGAAAAGTTGTGATGAGACCCTCTTGTTTGCAGGTAATCTTGGGATCATAGGGCTTTACTTTGGCATGTCCAGAAGGAGAATGCTTAAGTTCACTGAGAGAAGAAATTAATCCAGCACCAAAGACTCGCAAATGCCTGTCTTGTTTTCAAAGACCAAACTCCAAAGTGAAAAAAGTAGCACGTTGCCAGTTTTTGAACAGCCTCCTCTGAAGCTCCAAGGGAAGCCAGGCCAATTTCTTGGGAGAATTGCGCAAAACCTGGTTCAGCCAAAAGGGGAACATGACCTAAGTGTTCATGGCAAGTATCTGGCTCTGGGGTATAGAGAGGGTCTGAACTGTGTCTCACTTACTGTGTGCAGTGAAAAACACGGAAGGCTAAACCTGATAAGAAATCTCTTGGTGATAAGTAACCAGCCATGGGACGGATCGAAAAACCCGTGCGCTCTTTTAAAAAGTTTGAGACATCTCCCAATTGTGGGATATTATCTTCCCGGTATCCACAATATTTAGAAAGCAAAGGTAAGTTTTTGAGATACTCTCTGCAGGCATGGGTTGGGTAAAGTTTGTTGAGCTCTTGGAACACAGTTCCCCAGGTCTTAATCTCCTCTTCAGTGAATTCAACCTTGGGAATGGGGTCTTCATGTTTATGGTTCATAGCCAAGTCTGCAAAATACTTCCGTCTTTTACGGTAGACATTGTCTTTGAAGCCAGGATGATCTGCATCCAGTTCAGAACCATACATCAGAACTCTGTTGGCACAATGGTCCAGGTCAGGAATCTTCTTTGGAAACCAAGGAACAGTTTCCACACCATCTCCCTTCACAGTAAATTTGTCTGGTGGATTCACAGAGAGAACGTTAGTATGGGACTTCAGCAGATGAAAAATGTCATTCAATTGTTCTCTGTTGATATCACAGTCAACAAAAATCTCAAATTCTGAGTTTCTTCTCTTTGATTTTCAGGACTCAATATGTAACTAGTTCACATGCTTCTCCTGGAAGATTTTCAGTGCTTTTTTAAGTTCACCAACTTCATTCTTCAAGGAAAAAATGAGAGTTGCTTTTCGTCTTTCTAAGGAATGGTCTTTATTTTCCTTATTGTCTTCAATCATGGTCAGTTGGTGTAGTACTCTGTGCAGCTGCGGGCGGTAAGCTGGGACTGGAGAGTGCAACTCTTGATCTTGGGGTTGTGAATTCGGGCCCCATGTTGGGTATGGAGATTACTTAAAAATAAAATCTTTAAAAAATACAAACATTTCTACATCCCAAAGAGTAAATAATAATCTACTGAAAGTAACTTCTTTAGGATATGGGAGTGTCACGGGATGGTGTGCGGGCCAAGGGCAGCCTGCCCCAAATCTGCCACTTTGACATACAGATCATTTTAAATAAAGGTTACTTAAGAGACAGCCTATGCAATGAGAACACTTAGACCCTCCTCTGTCCCCCTGGAAAGGAAATCAATCTCCCATGTGAAGATGTCCCTGTACCAGGAGGTGAATAGATTTCAACATCACCAGAGATGGGAGATTTGGAGCCCATAAGGCTGTATAAACAACCTTTGTTACTTTTTACTAATTTACGACCCCAGCCCAAATTTTGTTTAGAATTCATTACTAATTGAAGCTCCCAAGGTTAAGTTTTCTTTGTCCTGTGATTTCATCACAGGTGTAGTTTCTCTTTGTCCAAAAAGTATAAAACCTGGCTCCCTTAGTCATTTCTTTAGACCTCAGGTTCATTATTGGGCTTCCATGTGCACATCATTGCACTTTACGTCTTTTTCTCCTATTTATCTGTCTTATGTCAAATTCTTTCTTCATCCAGTGGTAAGAATCTTGGACCAAGGACAATTTCTTCCTCCCCTTCAATGGAATACCGAACGTGAAACATAATCTAACTGTATTAGAAACATATGGGGGAAAAAAACCCTCACTGTAGGTTGTATGACAAAAGGTGGTGACCTAAGTAACTTTGGAAATGAATAGAATCTGTAGATTAAAGAAAAAATGCACTGTATGTATACAGTGGACTCTAGTTGATAAAGTTCTCTGCCATCAGAGTGGTAGCTAACCGTTCTGAAAACACCACATCTGTAATCTGGAATGGAGCAATGAATTAGATAAAGGGCCGGTGGTGACAACCAAGTTTGTCACTGTTAGAGTAGGAAGTTACAGATCAGCAAAGGGAGAAGATCCCAATCTCCATGTGGTGGCGGACCAGGTTGGAGACATCAGTATAAACTAATCCTTAGCTTAATATGGACGCAGACGGTTCCACATAGAAATCTTTAAAATTAGGTGTGTCAACATAGGTGGGAATATAGGCATATATTACCTTGCATTGTCCGCTGAGCATGGACATTTAGCTCCCACGTGTAAGACTTTAATACCATTCTCTACTAGCCAGAGCTCCTTAAAGAACTTGCTGACGCTAGAACTTGGATAGTAAGTATAGGAGCCAGGATAATCTTGACGTATCATAAGGTAAGGAAGTACCAAGAAAAGAGTCACAGAGATGGAATGATGTCAATGGAAAGCAGGAGCCAATGGAAAGTGCTCTCCATCACCAAAGGAGGAATGAGCCAGCTTCCAAACACTGAGGTGCTGGAACATAACCTACCCTGGTGTCCACACTGGTAAAAATAAATGATTCTTTTTAAGATTTTATTTATTTATTCGAGAGGGAGAGAGAGTGCATAAGCAGAGTGGAGAGACAGAGGGAGAGGAGAAGCAGACCCCCCACTGAGCAGGGAGCCCGACGTGGGGCTCCATCCCAGGACTCTGAGATCATGACCTGACCTGAAGGTAGACACTTAACTGACTGAGCCACCCAGGTGCCCCCAAGTAAACGATTTTTTAAAAAGAAACCACAGGGCCAAAATGGAGTCACTTATGTCAAGAGACCCAAGCCAGCAAACCAAGACTTACTACCTGACCTAATTGCAGTTCCACACACCCTCACCTCCACGTAAACTTTAACCGGTGAACGTGGAAAATGAACTGAATGGCCCCTTCTGTTCCCCTTAGGAGGGGGACATTGCCTAAAATAGTGCATACTTTTCTAGTAATTTCTTTTTTTCAGTCCCCTCTCTGCCTTTAAAATTCTTCCCCTCCCCGCAGCTCAAAGGAGCCCCTTTCTTTTGCTAAACGGGATGCTGCCTGTTTCATGAATTGGTCAATGAAGCCAATGGGATTGGGATTTTTAAATTACTTTGTTGCCTTTTTATTAACAAATTACATAGCTTTTTATAAGCAGGATTGAATAGACTTCTCCTATAAGAATTCCAAATAATAAATGTAGATACTCAACCATTCATCAAGTAAATGGAGCTAATTCTCCTCTCCTAAAGTGGGGGCTCAGGGCAGTTGTCTTCCTGCACATGGGAAAGAGTAACTTCCTGGTGGGAAAGCCTGACCAATGCTGCCTAAGCCAGGTGACCAGCGTTAAAATGGACAGTGACAAGTGTTCCCTTGTTGTAAACTAATGACAAAGCACTTTACCTCCCTGATCTGCTTCCTCAAAACACATAACCCCAGTCTAATCAGGAGGAAAACAAGTAAATCCCAATGGGGGACTTTCTACAAAATGCCTGACCGGTCCTCCTCAACAATGCCAAGGTCACTGAAACAAAGCAAGTCTGAGAAAATGTCACAGCCAAGGAGAGCCTAAAGACACATGATGAGCACATGTCACGTGGTGCCCTGCATGGGATCCTGGAGTGAGAAAAGGTAGAACAGAGGGAACCTGAATAAAATACGGACTCCCGCTAAAAATAACATATCAATATTTCTTCACTAATCGTGACAATTTTGTAGAAAACTAGAAAAAGAGGAGAACTTAGGGGCGCCTGGGTGGCTCAGTCAGTTAAGCGTCTGCCTTCGGCTCAGGTCGTGATCCCGGGGTCCTGGGATCGAGCCCCACTTCGGGCTCCATGCTCCGCAGGAGCCTGCTTCTCCATCTGCCTGCTGCTCACCCTGCTTGTGCTCGCCCTCTCGCTCGCTCGCTCTGTCAAATAAATAAATAAAATCTTAAAAAAAAAACAGACATTAAAGGTCAAATAATGGAAACTTATTGCATCGGACTGGAAGCCTAGAGGAAATGGGTGATTTCCTAATAAAAATGCACAATGATGCAAAAATAAGGAAAAAACAGGCAGACCAATTAGCCATCCAGGGCCTCATCTTACTGCTGGTTCTCCTCTCACTGTTCTGGGGTTTTCTTCTCCTAGGACAGAAAAGGAACAGGGACAGAACTGTTCTGGAGCTGCCCTTAGACTGACCCCACTCACTGTCTTCCTCTCCCCCAGCCATACCCTGCTCAGCGATGACACTGTGCACGGGGAGTCTCAGGGATTGTGGATCCTGATGTGTCACCCAGTTCTTTATTGGATGGCAAGGGACTGGACACACTTACTAAAGTAAAAGGAGTTAATATTTTTTAATGGTAGAAATACCTTAATACCTGCAAGAGACAAGAGTGGGTTTGGACCTGGCAGGCCCAAAGGCTCACACTCTCACAATGTGACCTAGACCCTCTCCAAACCTCCATGCTGCTAAGTGCTCTGGGGTGGCCCCATTCATAGGCACAGTCTCTCTCACTGCATCTGGGGCCTCCCACAACTCCAGGCTGACTCCCACTCACCAATCATTCTACTGGGAAGGGTTTCTCTTTCCCTTGGGTTCCATGAAGTCATGGCTTTAAGTGTCTTTTGCCCGGCTTGGGTCACACTCTCATCCTTGAAGCCATCAGAGCACCCAGAAAATAGAGCAAGGGTCTGGGTAGACTTGGATCATACACCCATCTCTGAAGTGGGTGGAAAATGGGGTCTGCCATCTGGAACTGTCTGGATTGTAGGCAGGTGACATGGGGTTCCCAAAGGCAAGCTCAGGTGCTGGACTTGGACGTGAGAAGAGATGCCAGGCTGGGAAAGCAGCAGATTCTGTATCACTGGTGACTGATTGCACGGAATTGTAATCTGAAGCCCAAGGAAGGAAGGGGTCATTTAGTTAGGGTCACGGGCTGCAGCCGCCCATCCAGTGCTCTTGCTATTTTCCCATGATGGCGAGGCGCTCTCCCACTTGCTGAAAAAGAAACTTTGCTGTTGGCAGGAAACTCAAGGCTCCTGCCTTGGATATTGGGTCCTCGCATCTCAGAGACTGGAAGACACACAGAACTCAATCTTCTCCCTGGGAGGAAGGAGCCCCGGACTCACACCTGACCCCCACATTAATCACTCCTCCCCAAAGAACAAACTGGCTCATTCTCCAGTCTCTTCTCACTCCTTTATGAAGAACAGAGAGCAAATGTGAGGATGATAAGGAAAGTATCGCTCAGTGAAACAGTGGGAGGCTCAAGGATTATTCCACACCACAAATCCACACATGGCAAACATTCTGGAGGCCACAGTCCCTGGATCATGCATGTGACTCTCTGAAACCAGGCAGCCTCACTGAGAAACTGCCTGTTGGGAGACACAGTTACTCCCATAACCTTAATTCTTAACAAATATGTATGTCAAAGGTTTACATCAAAATCAGGAGGCCAAAGGACTGCAGGGTCAATCTGCTGTATGGCTGTATGGCTGTTGTGAACAGGGCCACATCCAACATTTGGAGGGTTAAGAGACTGTGAAGGAGGAAGCACTTGTCTCAACCACACAGACGTTAGGAATGGAAACATCCTGTGGGGCTGTCTACACTGCCCATGGGCCTGTTAAACTGCCAGGAGCACAGTCAGCTCAGTAATGGCTGTGGGGGTTGTCAGGACCATTTCTGGCCTGAGCTGGAGGGCCACAGATGCCTCCCTGGATGGTCAGAGGACAAGGGCTGTCCCGTCTACTGCCTGTTTCCTGCCGATCACTCAGATGGGAGGAAGGATCTAGCCAGTGCCAGGGGGTCGCCCAACAGCCCGCAAGAAGGCTGTACATGGGGGCGGGCAGGCCACGGCAGTCAGTCCTATATGAATCCATTCGTGTCTACAGAGTGCCCTCATGGGGTGGGGCCGTGCTGGAACTTGCGGCTGCCCAGGCAGAGTGGGGCCAGCAGCACCTTTCCCAGGTGGGAGGGTGGAAGAACCCTGTATAACCTCTGAGGCCCCCTATAACCCCTGACTGTGGAGGAGTTGGATCTCAAACAGTCAGGGATCAGGTGGACATTTCCCTTTTCTTCTGTCTGAGCCCAGGAGTGAAGGGCTGAAAACCAATGCTCCAGCTCACCTCTGACTCATGTGTGACCCTGGGTGAGTCCTGTCTACCCTGGAGGCCCAGAGAGATGGAGGAGGGGGAAGAAAGCCAATTATGCTTAAACCTAACCCCAATCCAGACCCTGGCCCTGACCCCAACCCATGACCCTCACCCCAACCCCACCCAGATTCTCAGGCTGATCCACACTTGCATCATGAACAGGCCCAAATCAGTTTTAGGGGGTTATTTTCTCCAGAGAGCTGCTCAGCTCTGCACTCCTGCCCACACTCTCATGGAGGTGGCCCTTCCTCCTGAGGATGCACAGGTTGCTGACTCCCACACATCTTGCATACATCACCCAGCAGGAGGGTGGTGTTTGTTTTGACTTTTTGCTAAGTTTTATTTTGATCCAAGGACTTTGATTCATACCAAATATCATTGTAGAAACAATAGCAGAATCCAAAGTCTGGGTGATCAATATTACTCAGGCAGCAAACTCGTCAATCACAGGATTGTTTTAAAGCAGTTCCCAGTTGTGTTGCATGGTTGGGACTTCTTTTTGGGTTTTTTTTTTTTAACAGTGTTCTTAAATATAAAGTTTTGCAACAAACCTTTGATTTATATCAAATATAATTAAAAATTTACAAATGAGTACATTGTATCAAAAAGTACGAAGATATATATTTCATGCACATACTCGTATATATGTATATATTTTACATGCACACATAACTTATTCAAACGACAGCCACTGCTTGACTGTCCAGATCCAGAGAAGTGGTTAATGCATTTCAAATTTGGCAACTCACTATGAGATCTCAGTGGAAACATATGATAGCTGAGAAGAGACGATACAGACACAAAACCCACAGTCACGAAAACAAGACACAGTATCTCTTCCCCCACTCCCTGTAGTTTTCACCAATTCCAGTTTCTAGAAGAATCCAGACAGACTGGTGAGGCTGTGTGGGGCTAGAACAGTGATTCTCCACCCAACATGGCCTGGGAAGCAGCTGTGGTTCTGCACAGAATGGATACATTCACAATAACATGGGCCAGAGATGAAACATCAGTATCAAAATACACATCCTTCTGCTTTGCAACAGGAACACAGCTATGTCATGCAGAGTCTGAGATACCATTCCAGTTATTATTTCCTATTGCGGTAAAATACTCTATAAACTTAAAGTTTTAGAGTGTTGTGCCTTCCAGTAAGGAGATTCTCTAAAATGGTTTCATCACAATCATGCTGAAACCCTAGAACAGGTGGTGGTCTTACATGATTTTTTTTAAAGATTTTATATATTTATTGAGAGAGAGAATGAGAGATAGAGAGCACATGAGAGGGGGGAGGTTCAGAGGGAGAAGCAGACTCCCTGCCGAGCAGGGAGCCCGATGCGGAACTCGATCCCGGGACTCCAGGATTATGACCTGAGCCAAAGGCAGTCGCTTAACCAACTGAGCCACCCAGGCGCCCTCTTACGTGATTTATTTCTACTGAATGTGTGTCCTTTGTTGCATAGCCCTATGGGTTAACGACATCCACTCACTGGGACACACCTCCACACAGAGAAAAGCACACACACATGACAGGCCAAGTTTCTTTAAGGTGAGTCATGGGGCAACAGCCAATGGGAACACTCAAATGATCCAGCGAAGAGATCATCTGACATTTCCAAACATGGAGGATGCACCAAAATCTAATCATCTAAATATTCCTTTTGTGCACAAAACAAAGGGTCTCCTGGCATTTTATGCACAGCCTCCTACCTACGGTGTTTCCCTTTTGACAGTGGCCATGAGGTTGGATTTCCCTTTCGCTTCCTGCTTTCCCATGTCTTGTGCCACAGTGCTGGGCTTCAGATGGCTCCTACCTGAGCCTCAGTCACCAAGCTTCTCCTTGCCCCATTGCTTCCTCCGAGTTTTGGCCTCATTTCAGTCAGGCCGTCCCAAATGCCCGCACCTGCACAGACACAGGCCCTCCCTCCTGCCCTGCCGGGTCCATCTCCACTCCCCCATGTCTCCCTCTTCCCAGGACCTCTCCCTCTCTCTGGCCTTATCTGAAAATAAACTTTCACGACAATAGATACCACACCCTCTTTGGCAGGCATCCCGTCCCTGAGAAACAGATGTAGAACAGATTGAAAACACCCCATACAAGGACACGCTGTACACTGCTCTGTGGCTTCCCAGGAAACCCTTCCACTCGTGGGAGGAAAACAGGGAAATGGTTGCTTCGTTTCCAACTACAACCGTCCCACTGGATGTTATATGAGTGTTCTCCATGGACACCAGCTTTCTACTTGGTTGATATTTGGAACTGGAAACAGTTCCAAGGATTCACCCACACTTCACACAGGCTTCACGTCACCGCACCCAGGAGCCTGGCACGAGCGCGCTCGGAAGTCAGGCACTTGGTCGAGAGCAACCGAAGCCAGGGGAGCTGGGGGGCCACCCAGGCTGGACGCAAGAGCGTCTCCTTGCACAAGCCACACACACACACACACACACACACACACACACACACACACACACACACACACACACCAAAGAGCTGAGAGCTTCCTACAGGTTGGAATTTTTTTAAGTTCTGTTACTATTTCCTTCCCCATTTTTCTGTTTCTCTCTTCTTTCTAGATCAAGTATATGGAATTGACAAAAGAGTGAAGGGTGTTTCGATTAAAAACCAAACCAACAGCAAGAATCTTTTCCAGATTTGGTCCCTGTCAAGGTTCACAGCATCTGGGAGAGGACAGAGAGTGTGTGAGTGTATTTCTGGTGTCCACCTGCTCTTTCACGTACAAAGAGCCACGCCGGATGTGTTTGTGTTTGTGGGCACTGACAAGAATGCACGGAGCCACAGGTCGGGCTCCCGAGGCTATTGCAGTTGACCATCAACTCTGTCCTATCTGGCCAGGCGTGTAAACATGCCGGGCTCCGTACCACACATGTGGATAAAGGATGGTCTCTACCAGATCCAGACCTCATAAAAGTGGCCCAGGCACACCCCCCAGACGCGGGGAGCCATTACACAGGATTCAGACTTACAGGGTCCCACTCAGCACATGCAGCGACTTCCCGTGTAGGGTCTGTGGTACGAGACCCAGGCAGGCAGCATACAAGGGGACAGAGAGAGCCACGTCCCTCTCTGAAAGGGCTTTAGGAATTGGTCCAGCGTGAAAGAGGAGGTGGGGGTGGGGGGGTGGGGGGGAGCCACGGGGCCTCCCCCCAGCTGTCGCGAAAGGCGGGTCCCCTCCTCCCAGGGGCTGCTGCCCCTGCGCATCCCTGGGAGCCCAGCATGGATGATAAAACTCATCGGCTGGAACGCGCCCACTGAGCAAGTGTGCAGCAGAGGTGCGGCTATCACCAGTGGTCTTGATTGGGGTGGTGGTAGCTATGCCGAACCCGGCCGCCCGAGCTGAGCCCCAGAGTGCAGTGGTAGCCGTTTGGCACGCGGCAGAGGGGGTGCCACTGGGAGGTCAGAGAGGACACATAGGAAGTCCAGGAGGAGCGGCCTGAGTTGGTGGCCACAGCCTCCTTGAAGGAAAGCGTGTCGTCGGGCTGGGTGCGGGCACCGACAGTGTCCTCACTGTCCAGACGCTGCCCCAAGTAAGGGTCAGAGCTGATCCTAGAGCCGGCGGCCAGGGGCTGGCTGATGGGGTCTCTCTGGAGCAGAGCATTGGGTTCGGAAAGGCTACGGCTAAGCCGGCCCTGGGAAAAGTTGGGGAGGCTGGTCTGTGCCCCAGCAAAGTGGACAGGCAAAGAGTTGGCCGTCTTGTGGGTGACACTGGGACGGGGGGTCAGCGAAGTCTGGGGGAGCTGCCTCCGCCCACCATGGCCAGGGGTGCTGACACCGGATGTTGACAACAAGGGGCTCCCATTTACTGAACCACCACCCTACAAGAAAATAGAACAGAGAAAAAAAAAATCAAAGTCCCAGACCAGAGGCCAATGCAGGTGAGAACCATGGAGGTGGGGGGTGAGGCATAGAGAGAGGCAGGCACCCTGGGAGGGGACCGGTACGGTGTCTGGTGGAGGGAGGAAAGCCGCTGGTGCCGGTAGGCCTGCGGAGGTGGTTGGGGAACAGTGGGTAACAAAGTGACGGGCACAGCTCAGGGAGAAGGGAGACCAGAGGCCAGTCCACGGCATTTGGGAGGGGAGGATCGGGCTGGTGCGGGAGGAATGGAGCAAGGAGGGGGGGAGCGCAGACTCAGGCCTGGGAACCAGGACATGAAGGAGGATTCGGAGCATGGTGGAGGGGGGGCTCGTAAGGAGGGGCAGTGAGGGGGGTCCTGTCTTACCGGTCTCCAGGGTCCTGGCTCCTGCCCAGCTGTTGGTGACATGGGGTGGCTGGTGAGGGAGGGTTTGGGCTGCGAGGGCTCCCGGCCCCCAAAGCGGTCACAGGAGTAGAAACGCTGCTTCTCCGAGGAAGAGGAAGAGGGCTGCCTCCGCTCTTGGGACCGGCCCCGCTCCTGTCTGCGCTCCCTCCGGCAGCCTGTGGGCCCCTCTCCCGGAGGTGGGGCTGGTCCTGCAGCACTGCTGGGTGCTGGCCAGGAAGAGGGGAAGTCAGCACAGCAAGCCAGATGGGGAGACAGACACCCAGCCCAGACCCGGTCCCCAGGGCCATCAGGGGGACCCAGGGGGAGAGCTGAGGTGCGTGAGTGATCCTGCCTGGGCCCCAGACCTGGGACTCACAGCCCCCTACTCAGGGCCGTTTGGATGGTGGAGGCACAGAAAGGAATGCCTCAGGCCCTGGCCACAGGAGGGACCCCCGCACGCACCGCCATCTGTTTCTGTGGACAGGCTGGGCCCCTTCTCTAAGGACATCTGCTTCCTGTCCCTGCAGCGATGACAGCGGTGGTGGTGATGGGGCGCAGCCTGGCTGGCTGGGGCAGGGTCCAGGGCAGCGCTGCAGAGATGAGCCACGTGGGGACACTGGGGCGCCAGTGTGAAGATGGAGCGTTTCATGGGGCTGGCATTGGGGCCGGCTGCGGGTGGGATGTGGGTTGGCATAGAGTCTGAGAGAGGGGCCTGGGGCAGGCTCCAGCGAAGCACTGAAGGCCTGGGGTTCAGGAACCACCAGGCCCCTCCCTCTCCCCAGAAAGCTCTTCCCCACCCAGGCCGACCCTTTCTCCCAGGCACGCTGCACAAGTTGCTGTCCGTCTCTGCCAGTGGGGCCCAGAGAGCTGTTGGCCTCAGTGTCGCTGGGAGACAGGGAGGATGCCAGGAAGTGGGAGCCTGCAGGCCTGGCTGGGAGAACTCTGAGGGGTGGTTACGTGTGATGGTTCTGCTGGGCCAGGGCCATGGGGCTTCTGCCTTGGGCTGAAATCGGGACTTGTGGAAAGGGGTCCTCCAAGGGGAGCTGACCCACAGCCTCCACTCGGCGTCCTCAAGCTGGCCGCCCAGCGGGCCAGGCTGAGGAAAGGGAAGAGGGCGGGAGCCACCACCAATGAGAGACAGAGACAAGTTTAGAGAATGAAGTCATTTGGAATGTGCAGAACCAGGAACCACAAAAGGAGGCAGGGACAGGGCCAGGCCCAGGCAAACACTGAAGGTCCCCGGCTGGAGGACATGCCCCTCTAAAGCCCCTCACCATCCCAGGAAGTGAAAGCAGGGCCCCCTGACACAGCCTCAGGTCTGCAGGCCCCTCTCTGAGTCCTTGTGAATGGGCCTACAGCCCCCTTGCCCTGGAGCTTCCTGCTCCGTACTCAAAGCATCCCCGAAGGAGCAGGGGATGGAGGTGGTGCCGCCTCCA
>NW_027398115.1:0-13680 GCF_003265705.2 Callorhinus ursinus
TTTTGTCCTTTGCCTTTGTCTGATATTCTGATATTTATATTTTCACTCTTCAGTGCTTGCCTTCTAGAAAGAGCAGCATCACTGCACCTCTGTGGCTCCCTAGTTCAAAAAGTCATACTGATTCCTAGTCCCAACATGGCCGGGGGGGGGGGGGAGCTCTCCAGGTTCCCTTCTTCAGTTTAATTTCCCCAGGGAACACTGGGGAAAGAAATCTCTCTCTATTTCAATGTCATCAAAGGACATTTCAACCACCCATATTTTTCTAAAATATTAGCCAGCTCCTTATATGGCCAATACACCAAGGCCTGTGCTTCATAGGCATCTCAGAGTCAACAAATGCTACAACTCAGGGCAGCAGGGAGTCCAGTTTCCGAGATTAGATTCTCCAAAACAGTCAATGATCGGTCCCAAGCTTACTAGTAATCTTGTCATAATTATGATCTATCACATACCCATCGAAATGCTTTGAACACCTTAAGAGGCAGACACATACTGATGTTATAATGATCACAGACCGACTCATAATTCTTGTTCTAAATAAATAAACAAACAGTTACAAAGACCTAACCCCATTGACGGAAATGTGTTTCTTCCTTAGCTGTTCTAATTCCTTCTTCTAATTCCAGTCTGCGTCAGGGGCTTCTGTCTTCCCCCGGTTAGAATTTCACTTGCCTAACCTGGCAAGTTAGATTACGTTCTCAGACTCTGTAAAGTGAGAGTTCGAGGTTGATGGTTGAAGGTTTAGGGTCATCATCAAGGGGTCTGGATGAGTTTCGGACGTTTCCCTGCCCGGGTCTGTCGTACAGTTGGAAAGAGCCTTTCTCAGAGTTGTGGTGTGAGCCGACGAAACAGTTTATTTTGCTATTTTGTTCGAATGTCCCCACTTTACGCTGTTGCCTGATGGAAGTCGCCTTCTCAAGCCGTTGCTTCCGAGTACCTGCGGGTTTGCTATCTCTGTGCCCCAAACACAACCGTGTAAACCTACTCTGGAGCGTTTACTTTTCCCCGTGCCCCATCCCAGGGTCACTCTGGAAATACTTTCTAGAGCCCCACCGTGCGCGCTTTCTCTGCGTCGGGCATTGGTGGTTCAGTGGCAGAATTCTCGCCTCCCACGCGGGAGACCCGGGTTCGATTCCCGGCCAATGCATCCCGCCTGCCTTTCTTCTTTTTTTTTTCCACCCGCGACACGGGTGCCTCTCCTCCTCCCCTCCCCCGCAGACCTCAGACGTTCACCAGGCGCCTCCTCCTCGCTTTCCCCGAGGCACAGGCCAAGTCCTGTGGTTTCGTGATTGATTCTGGCCGCCAGGAGCAGGAAAATGAGACCCCCGAATCCGCAGGGCATTTCTGAGCAGAAAGCAGTAAGGAAGGAGTCGATCTACTCTGGGGCTGGGCCTACGTGGAGTAGCCATTTGGCCTGCAGCGCAGCAAGCAGCTCACTCGCGAGTTCTTACCTGTCCACCCGCAAGTGTCTCCGCGGGCTTTGCGGTTTAGACTATTTGGACCTAAGACCATAGTTACTTTCGGCCTTTCCCCTGGAGGACCCACGGGACCCAAAGAGCCACCAGGTCACGGAGGCCCGTGCTGGACCTTGGGTCGGCCGCGGGGCCACGTCTCACCACGGAGCCCGGCAGACACCCCAGTGGCCGGGGCGGCGTCGGCGGCCCAAGGAAGGCGGAGGCTGGTGGAGAGGGACCCGCGTGGACGCTTGGGGAGCTGCGGCCAGAGGCCCCTCGCTCGCGCCGCGGCGCCGCACTCCGGCAACCCAGTCGGTCCGCGTGGTCCGCGTGGTCCGCGTGGTCCGCGTGGTCCGCCGCGGCGGCCTGCGCTCCTCCCGCGGGCGCCTCGCGGTTCCGGGGAAGGGGAAGGAGGCCGCGTGCCGCGCGATGCGCCTCAACAGGTGTTAGCCCGAAGAGTGTATTTGTAAAAAGGGAAAGGGAACTAAAGACTCTGGGAACTGTTGGCCCGGGTTTGTTTTCTAGCTCTTGGGCGCTCCTTGGGAAGGATTCCGATTTGAGGGTGGTAGGGGCGTGACTGCGTTAGACCCTCCGGGTGATTAATTTTCATCCGAAGATCTTTGGAGGATTCGCCTACCTAACAGTAGCTTAAAGTCGAAGATTAGTGACAATGGGGGAGGTTCCGCCCCCCCTTTCCGTTTTAAAAATAAACTTGATTTAGGGGCGCCCGGGTGGCTCAATCGGTTAAAGCCTCTGCCTTCTGCTCAGGTCCCGACCCCGCGGTCCTGGAATGGAGGTCTGGGCTGGGCTCCCTGCTCAGCGGGGAGTCTGCTTCTCCCTTTCCTTCTGCCCCTTCCCCCAGCTCATGCTCACACTCTCTCTCTCTCTCTCTGTCTCTCACTAATAAGTAGATAAAATCTTTAAAAAAATTTTTTAAGTACACGTGATTTATTCCATTTCAAGAGTTTTGTCATTCCGAGACTGTCTTTCTACTATTGAGTATAGAACGATGGGGATACTGTGTTGGAAACACCCAAGTCGTTTTGGTCATTAACTTATTTTTAAACTCTTGGGAATCTGAAAGATTAAAAAAATTTTTTTGGAAATCTGAAATTTTAATGAATAAATTCTGAACTGTGATATACAATTTTCTCTGTAAACAGGAATCAGGATTTTGACCGTGGGGGTCGGGGGAGGGAGGAGGAGTTCTGATTTATGTCAAGGAAATGATGGATTACTCACTGGATGGACTAAAGGTGTTAAGGACTGTAACATCCCCCAAATTTCCCCTTTACGGTTTGCTGGGAAAAACATTGTCTTTGCCTCCCTTCCTTACCTAACTCTCCTGGCCTGTGAGAAGCTTGCTCCATATTCAGGCGGTGTCCCCTTCCTCCCCCTCTTGCTTCTCCATCTTCAGTGAGGAAGCTGCAGGAAAGTTGGGAGGGAGGGAGGGAGGAGACCCACAAGGACAGGACTGTGGGAGAATTTCTTGGAGAGTTTAGAGGAGAGAGGAAAAAGGAGCTGTGTGTTGTGAAATAAGCGATGAGAAAGCAAAGAAGAGGTCTGAATGGTTATGGCTCCCGCCTACAGCCTTTTCAGAGTATTCAAATAACAGGACTAAAGGAATTTAGCCTTTACAGGTGTTTTCTTTCTTCCTTCCTTCCTTCTTTCCTTCCTTCCTTCCTTCCTCTCTTTCTTTTTTTAAAATAAAGATCTTATTTGACAGAGAGAGAGAGAGAGAGAGAGAGAGGGCACAAGCAGGGGGAGCGACAGAAGCAAGCTCCCCGGGGAGAAGGGAGCCTGTCCCGGGGCTCCATTCCAGGACCCAGGGATCATGACCCTCGCGGGAAGGCCAACTGACTGAGCCATCCAGGCACCCCCACAGGTATTTTCAATTAGGGTTGGTTCTTGGAGAATACCCTTTGAGCTCAGAACTCAACTTCATGGGCCTGGTCTGCATGGGGTTGTCCTTGGAGGTATGTACTAAAGAGTAATGTCCACACCTTTCTCTTGAAACAAAATCTTGGAATCTCAACAACATTCTCTCTGTCTGTCATAGAACCATTGGGGGGTGGGGGGTTTGAAAAATTGTAACAGACATAAGGTAAAATGCACAGAACCTGCATGCATCATATAACAAATGATTATTACGCACACACTTGTGTAACCTACACGCAGATGAAGAAGTAAAATAGTATTAGCCCTAAATCAGTCACTCCCATGCTTTGCCGGGTCATAACCTTCTACCTCATCCCCTACTCCCATCGAATTATTAGTGGTGCTGTTGTTATTTTGCCTATCTCTAATGTTCTCTCATTAGGGTTCTGTTTTGAAAGCCCTTCTTGGTAATGAATTTGAGCACCATTGCATGTTGGTTAGCCACTTGAATTTTCTCCTGTGTTTCTTCCCCCAACCTTGGTGATTTTCCTATAGGTCTTTTTCTCCTTGTTTTGCAAGAACTCATTGAGTATCTTCGGTACCAGTTGATCATGCTGACTGCGAATACGTGCGCCCAAATTGTGCCTTGACTTTTTACCCTTGATTCTGTGCTGCGATGAACAGAGATTCTTGAAGTAGTTGACTTAAGTCAGCCTCTTCATTAAGAATTAGTCTTTTTGTCTTATTTTGTAAATCCTTGCTTATTTTTTAAATGCTTAGTTTTTAAATCCTTGAGATCATGGGAATACCCCGCTACAGTAATACCAACTAAACTCATTTGCGGTTGCGTTTCACATTTTGGTGCCTAATCCACACGGGAGTGATTTTGGTTATGGCGGAGGTAGGGATCATCTTTCATCCCTCCCCTGCCCGCCCCCCCCCCACCCAGTACATGGGATTGAATTCTTATATGTTATAATCATTGAACATTTATGTTTTGAATACCTTCGGTTTTTGAATCTTCAATTTAGCCCACTTTCTCTATTTGCGTATATACCAAAGAAACTCGGTTCTCTTAATAGTTCCAGTAATTTATTTCACATATATAAATACTTAACAGTATTCTTTTTCTTCATTTTCACTTCTCATACCTTTTCTTGCCTTTTCTCACTGGCTAAGATCTCCATCACAGTGGTGAAGAGACTTGGTTGCGGTGGGCCTCTTTGTCTGCTTCTTGATGGTTCCTAATCGGTTAGGGTAGGGGGAAAAGGTCAGTATTTGATCATCAACTATGACATGTGCTGAAGGGTTTTTTGGGGGGTTTGTTTTTGGTTTGGGAGCTACCTTTTAACAGATTGGGGCTGTTCTCTTCTCTTCCTGTTATGCTAAGAGGTTTTGAAAAATCATAAACTGATAATGAATTTTTTCAAACACCTTTTCTGTGCTTGAGTGATTCTGATTTTCCTCCTATAAGTTGTTGATGTGATGAATTCATTTTTTTCTAATGATAATCAACTGTTTCCCCAGTGTAAAGGCCAATTTTGTCATGACATATTTTTTAATATATATTTTGATTCAGTCTTTTAAAGAACTTTTGCCGCTATGTATACTCAGCAATAAGTGAGGCCTGTAATTTCTGTTTTTCACATTGACTTTTTGGGGTTTTTGGTTTCAACCCAAACTCATACGCATAAGTAGGGGGATTCTGCCATCTTTTGATACTTTTAGAATTTCTTTTTTTGGGAGTCATTTCTTCTAATGAACGTTCTTGCTCCTTGAGCTTTCTTTGCAGGAAGACTTTTGAATTCTAATTTTTAAAAAAAGTTTAATGCTTGTAGGACTAGTCCTCCTCCACACCCCTGCCCAAATCACTATTGCAATATACCGACATTTCCTCTAAAACTTTTAACTGGTTGGCATATGCGTGTTTATGATCTTCATTTATTGTTTCCCCGTGTCTACCCGTTCAGTAGCAGTGACTTCCTTCTTCCCAGTTTAATCAGAGCAGCCTTTTCAAGGACTTTTCTCTTTTGTACATTTATTTCTGATTTGCTTTCTTATTTTCATTTCTTTTTTAATTTTAATTTTATAACAGATTATTTATTTATTTATTTGACAGAGAGAGGCACAGCGAGAGAGGGAACACAAGCAGGGGGAGTGGGAGAGGGAGAAGCAGGCCTCCTGCTGAGCAGGAAGCCCGATGTGGGACTTGATCCCAGGACCCTGGGAACATGACCTGAGCTGAAGGCAGACGCCCAACGACTGAGCCACCCAGGCGCCCCTCTTTTTCAATTTTTAAACTCGCATTTCTAATTTTCAAATTCCTGCTTTTATATTTAATTTCTGGTCCTATCTGCTTTTGTTGTTCTTGTTTATTTTTTGGGTAACTCTTTGTGATGGAGGGTTAGCTCGTTAGCGATCAGCCCTAATTGTCATGATTTACATTTAAAGCTGTGTTTTGTCCTCTGAAGACCGGTTTCAGCACACCTTGTGCCATAGCTGCAGTCTTTTCAGTTTTGTTTGATTCAGAATTATTTCCTAATTTCCGTCTTCATGTCTGCTCTGATACAAGGACTGATGGAAGCATCTCTAAAATTCCAGGTACCTGAGCTTTCCTTCTTATGTCTTGTAACTGAATTCTAGATGTTAGTTGATTCTCTGGCAATCTTATTGGAAGGTATCTCTACAGCCCTAGGATGAGTATGTTCTCCTTTGAATATGTTCTCCTCTGGCAGGCTCTTGGGACATACCACACCAAGCTGATGGCCTAAGGTCTCCCAGACTACCCAGGCTATGTGTACTCAAGGCTAAATCCAATAGAGGTCGAGCACCTGTGGCCACAGTTTCCTCAGGGGCTTTTTATTTACTTTATTTTTCAAGATTTTATTTTCAAGTAATCTCTACATCCAACGTGGAGCTGGAACTTGCAACCCCGAGGAGCAAGAGTCCCAGGCTCTACGGAGTCAGCCAGCCAGGCGCCTGCTTGCTTGTGCGCTTGCTTACTCTATTTATTTATTCTCATGGGTGTTTTAAACTTTCCCTTTCTTGATGATGTTTGTAGTGCCAAGGCCGCCTTGTCCAAAGAGCCCTGGGATTTGAAGGGGCAGGACTAGATGGGACTGAAAATGTCCATTTCTGTGTTCCTAGCCCTCAAGGTCCTGGAACAGAAAACAAAATTATCCTGGCAATCCACCTAGGAGCAGAAGGAGCTTTGATGCCTCTGTTTTTACTTTTTGCATGGGCACGTGCGAATGTTAGTGCCAAGCTTGACATCTACCTTTAGGCTCTCTCTCTCTCTCTCTCTCTCTCTCTCTTTTTTTTAAGGTACCGATCAAGCTTCAGGAAAAACAAATCAAAGAATACCACCCCCCCCAAAAACCCCAAAACCAAACCAAACCAAACCAAACCAAACCAAAAACCATCTTGCAATCGGAAATGAAGTAGATTGTATTCTCTTACTTTGAAAACTCTACCTTTATCATTCCCCAGATGGCAGGGATGAACTTAAAATTCCTGGACTTCTTGGAGTGAATCACCAGAGAAGCCCTCCGGGGCCGCCCGCTGGAACCGGGTGGCGTTCTGCACCTCCAACACGTCATCCATGTTTCTCGACACGGTGTCCCGTCTCTTAAAAAGCAGCCTCTTGATGCCACACTGTGCAAAAGCCCCGGGTCTGAGTATGAACAAAAGGGGAAAAGGGCAATTTTTGGTGCCCCGATTGACAAGCCCAGGAGGAAAGACCCACATGGGGGCTAAAAACGACCACAGGGTCAAGAGCACTCAGGATGTAACGGACGAAACTCGTTGTGAAAAAAACACCATCCAAACTCTAGTCTCCCTGCCTACCCAGGTTTCCCCCCTGCCCCCCTCTGCAGCCTTCCCTCCCTCCCTGGTACGCTCAGGGTCACCACCTTCCCCTCCAACCCAACCCTCGCCATTCTTCCAAACCGCTCCCGAAAGGAGTTCAAGCGACGCCCTTCCGCCCGCCCCCCCGCCCCCAACACACACCCGCCTCAGGAGAACCCACGAGTTCTCCGCTCGGACCGTCCGCCTTTCAGCAGCGGCTCCGCACCCACCGCCCCGCAGCCCCTGCGCGGCCTCATCTCCACACGGCTCCCGCTGCCTCTGCAGCCTCGGTCCGCAGCACCTCTCCCGGCCCTCGCTCGCTCTCTTCGTGCCTCGCAGAAGACGTCGCGTTTACCCCAACAGGTCTTCGGAGCCAGTGTCGAAGGGAAAAAAGAAAATGTGCCCAGTGCCTGGGAGAGTTTACAGGGTTTAAATGCAACAGCCCCCGGAGAAACGGTGGGAATTGCCTGTGGTATCATCGTTTTGGTATCCTGGTGTTTGTTGATTTTTACCCCTACCTTCGGCTTGCGGAAGCAATACCAGTTTTCCATTTAGTGCACGCCTCCCTTGCCTCCTGTGTTGGGTCAGTGAGCGTCACCTCCCTACACCGCTTAATCTGCGAATGGGACAGCCTTCGAGGAGGACCCGCCCCCCTCCCGGCGCTCCCCTTCCTCTCAACCCTCCTCGCGGCTATCGGTCCAGGCACGGCTTCCGAACGCGTAGTAAGCCTTTTCTGCGCGAACTGAGCTGAGGAGCTGGGCCCACGGGCCGGTGTCTGGGGTACACGCGAACAGCGCGCCGTGGCTTGGCCTGCAGAGCTGGGGTTTTCGGGGCTCGGCCTGCTCTGCGCCCCTGGGGCGGCCCCACACGGTTTGGAACCTCTGCCGCGTAGCGTAAACACGAGCCAGCTGCTTAGAAGCTCTGAGGTCACTTCTGCGGGCGGCGGACCCGGGGAGGCCGGCAAGCCAGGTGCGTGCGCCCTGAAAAGCGGCCCGCCGCCCCACCCCCCCGGCGCGGGAGATGAAGAGTCCGAGCGGTGCGGGGCGCACCCCGCACACCACCCCTCCGGGTAGGAAAGGAAGATTCCCGCGCAAAAGGTGATTCCCTGACCGGGAATCGAACCCGGGCCGCGGCGGTGAAAGCGCCGAATCCTAGCCACTAGACCACCAGGGAGCCGGTGCAAAGCTCTTCTTCTGCAGGCTTCCCACGGGAGTGACATTGTCCCCTGCGCTGTGGAAGGCGTTGGGCCTTCGGGGAGGTCACCTGTCCTCCGAGGACCCCTTTCATAAGGACGTTCCCTCCCCGCTCCCTCCAAAACAAGAGCCCGCACCAGACGCTCCGAGGGCCGCCAGGTCCGCGAGTCCCGGAGCGAGTCGCCGCGGCCCGGCCCGGCCCCGCCGCCCCTCAGAGCTGCCCTGAGACGCGCCTTCCCGAGGCGGTCGCGTGCGGACACGACGTCGCCGCGAGGGCGCGGGAGGGGAGGCGCCCGGCGTGAGACCCCGGGGTCCCCAACATCACCCGGTAGACTCCGGGGGGACGGAGACCGCTTTCAAGGATGGCTCGGCGGCCCCGGACTAGATTCCGGATCTCTGCCCCCCACCCCCCACCCCACCCCCACACCTGCTGCCCCCACAGCTTATTGCGCCACCGGACCTGAAGGGTCACTCTGAGTCCCTATAGACCGTGCAGTGTGCCGGTGGCATCAGGAGACACAAATAGATAAATGGACTCAGCTGAAACACTTGAAACTGACCCCCAGCTGACCTGGTGAATTCATTTGCCACAGAAACGGTTCGACGGGGAAAGGAAATAGGTTCAATATCGGGGGCGGGAAACAGCTTTACTTCTACCTCACACTACGCACAGAAATTAATTGGAGGTGCCTCGTAAAACATAAAGGCTAAAGGCAAAAACAGTTTTTGAGGATACTTTTGTGACTCGGTGGTAGGCAGAGATTTACTGAACAAGACCCAGGGAAAAATATGTATATAAAAAAAAAGACATGACAAGTTAGACTTCATCAACATTAACCATAGCTTCTCATCCAAAGACGCCCCCGAGACCGTGAAAACAGCAAGCCACAGACGGGGAGAAAATGTTCACAAAACATATCTGACAAAACAAGCAAGCAAGCAAGCAAGCAAGCAAACCCCCAAACCTGTAACTATAAGGTGCAAGGAGCTCCTTCAAACTGATTAAAAAAAAAAAAAAAATCAGACAACTCAAGTTTTTTAGATGGTTAAAAGACATGAACAGATCCTTGGGAAACGAAGACACCCGAGGCCTACAGAGCACCTAAAAGAGAGCTCAATATTTTTAGCCGCCAGAGAAATGGATGTTAACATCACATGGAGAGAGCACTACTCCCAGCAGCACGACTCAAACGATAAGGATAGGAAACACCCAGTCTTGGCCAAGATGGGGGAGGAGCACAACTCTCAGCGGCATCCCCACGAATACCATCTGGCGGGAAGCGGCTGCCGACAGGCCTTTTCCCATCCTTGAGGGTATGCCGCGAGTGACTAGAGAGGGTGCCGTGATGACGACAAGGAGGACGACAGCCAAGGACTGAAAAAGTCCCCCGAAGCAGAGATTCCCAGGAGCCAAGGTTCGAGGCGCTCAGCGGGTCTATGGAGGGTCTGTCACTTATCCGATGGGAGATTTTCTCTGGTCTTTGAAGATCCTTAAGGTTTTTCTGAGGAGCAAAGAGACGCCGTTTCCCAGCAACGCAGGCCCACGAGGCTCCTCGCTGGACTGTCGGGGACTCAAGGACTTGTCCTGGTTGGGAGCCGCGCTGAAGAGAAGCCATTTCGTTCAGCTGACTCGCGCTCAGAGTCAGAGCGGAGGAGGTCCCCGGGTTAGGGCCGAGGGGAGTTTTCCTTTCCTTGGGGGAAACGAAGAAGACCTCCCGGCGCCCAGTGGCCTTGCGGAAAGCAGGCCTCTCTGGCCCCCAGGTAAGGGGCGCAGCCGCGGCGGGCTTAAACCCAAAGCAAAAGGGGAGGGGCAGCGAGCGCCCGAGAGCGCTGCCGTGACTCGGATTCGAACCGAGGTTGCTGCGGCCACAACGCAGAGTACTAACCACTATACGATCACGGCGCGCCACCCTCCCGGCGGCAGGCTTTGGCCGTCGCTCCAGGACTCTGGACGCAAAGTCGTTCCAGTTACTGCGCTGTTTTCTTTTCGGAGAAACTGCAGGTACGGGTGCTGTGCTCTCTTCCCCGCCGGCTCTCGGATTTTCCTTCCCTTCCTCTCAACTGTCCTACGCGATAAAGACCGAACAACCGCAAAAACCATTCTCCGGTCCCCCAGTCCGGCCGGCGCCTCTGCACGGGCGTCCTGGGAAGTCTCCTTGTCCCGTCCACGCCTCCCCCGCTTTTCCTTGCCGCCTCCTGGCGTTTGCCCCCTTCGGACCGCCCGCACCTCACCCTCTCTCCAGCTTCCCCCACACCGACGGCGGCCGAGTGGAGCGAGCGGAGCGCCAGCGGCGCCGAAGGGCGGGCGCCGGCGGACCAAACGGGAAGAACGGTCCCGGGAAGCCACCGGCCGTCAGCTCCCCTCGGGCCCCAGTCGCCTGAGACCGAAGGCGGGTGGCTCCCCCTGGCGCTGAGCGCGCGCTTGCTCTCTACCGGGATGTGGGCGGGGGCTCCGCGAAGGTCTCTGTGGCGCAATCGGTTAGCGCGTTCGGCTGTTAACCGAAAGGTTGGTGGTTCGAGCCCACCCAGGGACGCGGTGGTTCTTCTTTTAGAAGGGACAAGACAGTGTCGTTGGGCACGGGCACAACAGGAGGACCGAAGCCAAGATCGGAAGGCCACGAGGGAGAGCTCTGGAGGAAAGCAGGTCGCCGGGAATCCCGAAGTCCTCGCAAGAGTACAACCCTCCGAATGCCTTTTAACAGTGCAGTTTCTGCCACCCTGCTTTTGTGCCAGTATTTATTCAACCCTTTCCTTATACTCTGTACATTAGGTTGAGTCTAGGGTTTTATGGTTACCAATACTGCTGTCGTCACCGTTCGCGTAGTTGACTAATATTTCTACAGAGTAGCGTCCTGGAAGAGCAATTGCTCTAGTTGGTGACGTGGTCGGCCTTTCAACATTCCTCTGTCTGTCAGTGTCACTCCCCTTCATTTTTGAAAGCCTCTTTTGGAGGGGACATCCTCCTTGACTTTGAGGTTGCTCCAGTGCCCTCTCACAATCCTTCCATCCAGCAGAAAACCGTAGGTACCACGCCTTTCTCCTCTGGCCGCTTTGCAGATTTGGTTTTCTTTTCCCATGGATTTGAGCAATATAATTAGGATGTGACTAGATACGGTTTTCTTCGTGTGTCTTGTACTCATTCGTTGTGTTCATTTGGCTCCTTGGATGGGTGGGTTTATAATTTTTATGATTGGAAATTCTTCTGTCGTTTCCTCAAAAATTGCTTCTTTCCCTCCAGTCTTTTCAGGGACTCCAATAATCCACTCATATCTTTTTTTTTTTTTTTCCTCCCCCGAATCGCTCACATCTTTTAAAGTTGCCCTACCATTCACTGATAGCCCTTTACTTGCTGGAGCAGACATCGCATGTGTTTTTTACACTCACCGATATCTCCTAAAGGTTCACTCCTCTTAACCTGTTCCATCAGCCACTCTATCTAATGTCTAAAAATGTGCAGCAGCTCTATATTAAAGGTGTTTTGTGACTTCTCTCCTCATTAGAAATGCTCTAGGCTAAGATGCTACATTAATTAACTCAATTTAGTATCATTGGGAGAACTTAAAGATCACAATCGATCTTAAAATTGCAAATGCACCTGACACATAATGGAGAAGTGCATGCTGGGATCATATATGATACCTAAAAAGGTTTACCCCCCAGAATTGTAAGAGTAATTGAGTCACTATGATTTCCAGAATTATAAGACTTAATCTCCATTAAAAGTATCATATGATGTATTTATCCTACCGAAACACATAATTTCGTATTGTATAAACTCTTAAATAGTACTGGATTAAAGTGTGTTTGTTGGACCAGTAAAACCAGTATAGGAGATTTAGGCAGCTAAGGGTCACTGGGATTTTGAAGAGAAAATAAACCCAAGACTTGTATAAACTGGAATACTATCTTACCAATATTTTCTACAGTATTAGAAAATCGAGAAGACAACATAAAGCAGTTTTTAGATCAAAATTATTAAACCAGTCTGATGCACACAAGGAGTCCTCTTTAGAAATACGACATGATATAAACATCTTCTATGGCATTATATATCAATTATTTAGATCCTCTAAAGTGTTTTAAAAGTACTCGAGACTTCACTTGATTTTTTTTTTCTTGGACCTGGCACCGACACCACTAACCTATCTACAGCTAAACTGTTTTTGTTCTTTTCCCTGAGTTACAGATTCAGCAAGAAAGGAAGTTGGATGGGTGCCTGGCTGCCTTAGTTGGTAGAGCACGCATCTCTTGATCTCTGGATTGTGAGTTCCAGCTGACACACCTTGGGTGTAGTGATTACTTAAAAAAACATGAAAAGGAAGTAAGAAAGAAAAAAAGAGAGAGAGAGGGATAAAGAAAGAGGGGAAGGAAGGGAGGAAGGAAGGGAAGGAGGAGGAAGGGAGGAAGGGAGGGAGGGAGGGGGAGGGAGAAAGGGAGGAAGGAAAAGGAAAAAAAGAAAAGAAGGAAGGGAGAAAACCCCATCAATGGCATCAGTAGCACCCTTGGACCCCCACTGGGGTCCTGGAAATAGGAGGTCAGGCACTTCCTCACTTTGGGGAGAGGCACAACTGAATACAAACTTGAAATTGCCTGTGTCTGCTTGGACTCAGACTGGAGCCAGGACCAGCTCAAGGCCAGGACAAGGTAAGACTAAGCACCATCATCACAGGACAGCCACCCACCTGACAGCATCAACACAGACAACTCTGGAAAGCTCTTGAAAACTTCCCCCTTCCCTTTGAAGAATTTTCCACCTGCTCCCTTCATCCTCCCACCACCAGAAAGGATTCTTCACCTTTTGCTGGGCCAGGACCGTTTAAGATCCCTGCAGGGCACAGAGAGTCAGGAGGGCAGGAGCTAAGGGGTGCTGCACCTGCACCTCCCTGAAGGGTGTCTCCTGGGCTGGGGGGTTCTAGAGCTCAGGCTGGCCCTGGACCCGCTGCCCACCAAAGCCACCAGAAGGAGTCCAGAGGGCAGGTGGTGCTGGAGGCATGACAACCTCATCGTGTTCCTACAAGCACAGGACACGGCTGGCCTGCACCATCTGGGAGAGGCAAGTAACACTCGGCCTGCCCGAAGCTTCTCTAGCAGCCTGAAGGCAACAGGTGTCTGGTTCCTGAAGGGACAAGAGGGGCCTCCTCCAGAGGACGATGTCCCCCCCTGGCCTTGGAGGAAAGGTCCTGCGGAGGCTGGTTTTGAGGGACATTGCCCAAGGAAAGGAGCAACAGTGGCCCAGCCAGTTCTCTTGAGATGTCTGCAGGGTACTTTCAAACATATCTATGGAGAGAGAGAAAGGAAATGGGGGCAAA
>NW_027398116.1:0-13674 GCF_003265705.2 Callorhinus ursinus
CCAGGGCTTTCTAAAGGCATGTGAAGCTGGGTATGAACTGGTGAGCTGGGCCTGAGCAGGTGTGAGCCAGGAGTAAGCAGGGCAGGGCAGAACTCCTGGGCCTCCACCTGTCCTGGGGATAGGACCTCTGGTCCCTGGAGACCCTTGATGGACCTCGAAAAGCCCTGAGAACAAGCCCTATAGAGAAGGTAGTCTACCTCAGGAGACTGCGGTCCTGGGGAGTGGCCTGGGGCCCGCAGTGTTGAGCATCCCCTTCCTCTTTCCATCTCTGGGCTCAGATATGCAAACCACACCTGTGATACAGGTCTTAACTTTCCCATGGCTCTTTCCTCAGGGGTTCCCCTGACACTTGGTGTTTGCCCTTGGTGCAGGGTCCTGAAACACTCTGTGGCCGCCACCTAGGAGGAGCAGGGCCCAAGCCCTGGCTACCGCATGGAGCTGTCCATCTTCTATGTGGTCTACTTCGTGGTCTTCCCCTTCTTCTTCATCAACATCTTTGTGGCCTTGATCATCATCACCTTCCAGGTGCAGGGGGACAAGGTGATGTCTGAATGCAGCCTGGAGAAGAACGAGGTGGGTGCCTCTCTCTTCTGCCCCATGTGCACGTGTGTATTGGATGCTCTGCTGGGCTCCCCTGATGGGCAGCATGGGCAGAACCACTGGATTTCCCTTCCGCATGGGACTCGCTTACCCCCGCATAGCTGGTGGCCAGCACAGGGGCAGGAAGAGACCAAGTGTGGCTGGTCAGGGCTGCCTGTGAGGATGGAAGAGACAGCTGTGGGGTGCAGTGGGTGCTGCAGTGTGGGGTTCCCCCCAACCCCACCATGTTCTCAGTGCTCCTTTGTCCCCGGGCAGAGGGCTTGCATCGACTTCGCCATCAGCGCCAAGCCCCTGACGCGGTACATGCCCCAGGACAAGCAGTCATTCCAGTACAAGACATGGACATTTGTGGTCTCGCCTCCCTTTGAGTATTTCATCATGGCCATGATCGCCCTCAACACAGTGGTGCTAATGATGAAGGTATGTTGGCCCAGCATGGGGGACAGTGGGTGCCAGCTGGGGTGAGAGAGAGAGAGAGAGGGAACCATCGTTGAAGCTGATCACGTCCTGGTCAGCATGGGATGCCTATAGAAGCCCAGTGCCCTGGGTTCTCTGTGGGCTGAGATGGTGAGAGTGTCCTGAGAGAAAATGGGGAGAGCAGGGATGGGTATCCCTACACTGGGCAGGCGTGCAGTTCTCTCTGCTCTGGCAGGAGATCAAGGCTGGCGTGTCATGGGGCAGCCGAACCTGCAGCCAATGGCACTTTTTCCCCGTGCAGTTCTATGACGCACCATACGAATATGAGCTAATTTTGAAATGCCTGAACATTGTGTTCACATCCATGTTCTCCATGGAATGCGTGCTGAAGACCATTGCTTTTGGGGTGCTGGTAGGTGCCTTGGCTCCCTCTTGGCCTTTTGGTGGTCTGCATTCTGGCTCCCTCTCTGTAGGGGGGATCTTCAGAGACTTGTAACTTAGAGCTGGGAATTCCCCAAGCCCCCAGAGCAAATGTGACATTACGGGGGCTCCTGAGGAAGGGGCTGCTCCAATACCCTGAGCTGCCTGAGCTCTGCCCCAGGCCAGTTCCTGGAGACAGGCGGGGCCAGGATCCTCCTCTTTGGACAAACAGCTCTCAGTTCTGCACCTGCCCAGACCCACAGGTGTTTGTTTACCCAGCTGTGGTGCCCCCCCGGGTGGCCCATCTGTCCCTTTGCTCCTTTCTTGATTAGGGGTACTTCCTGCAACTCCTTGCCTGGCAGAACCCTTACCAGCCTCTAGCAGTAACTGCTCTTTTTTCTCTCCAGAACTATTTCAGAGATGCCTGGAATGTCTTTGACTTTGTCACTGTGTTGGGAAGTATTACTGATATTTTATTAACAGAGATTGCGGTAAGTAGTGTTTCCTGTCCTTCCTGCAGGGTCCCAGAATGGTTTCCTTCTAGGCAGTGCTCCTCAGTGCGCCTCCAGGTCCTGAGTGTTAGCCCCTTCTCTCTTGCCAGAGTTCCCCAGGAGCCCCTGGAAGGAAGGAGGCTCCTCTCCAGAGGTGGAGTTGGGGATTGGGGATTGTCTTGGGAAATGCTTTCTATCAGAAAAGAAAGTGGTTTCGAAAACGTCTTCTAGTCTGGTGGTCTGAGAGGCACCTGGGAGCTTCGTTGTAACAACTGACCAGGAAGACTAGAATCTTTTAAATCTGTGTTTGTGCGACAAATCTAACAACTTGGCACCAAAGTACATGAACTAAAACCAACATGAATTTAGAATATTTTAGAATATTAGTTTTGTTTTACGTGTGTGTGTGTGTGTAAATAAAATGAGATACTCATTCATATCAAAGATACACAGATTATATGTAAAAACTGACCAAGTGCTAAAATATGAAATTGTCTTGACAAATTTCAAGGAATCTGAATCATTAAGCAATATTCTTTGAGTACAATGCATTATGTCAGCATTAAATGGCAAAAAATCTCATTTCAGTCCTAAGGTGACTTCTCTAGGCGCAGACACTTAAGCTGGGGTTCTTGTACAAGTCATTTCTTAGGAAGCACTCCCGGGCAAGACCATGAGAGGGATGTTTGGGGAAATGGACGGCTAAGAGAAGGGGGATCAGAAATGGATCTGGAACCAAGTGCCGGGGTGCGTATGGGTCATCCCCGACGGGGGCTTGGAAACAGGGTGGTCACCACTCAGAGCTGCAGAGCTCATGCCCCTGTACGGATTAGTCCACAGCTAAGGGCTGCACCTGGGGGCTGCAGTTGTCAGATACCTCCAGGCCTTCTGAGTGCACCCCACATGCAGGCAAAGCAGGCTCTGGCACCACTGGGGAGGAAGGAATATCAGACTCCTTGGTAACAGGACCACACTGGAGTGCACGAGTGTCTGCTGTTACCCTGGCCCCACTCAGCTCTGCCCACGTCTCACACTGGGTTCACTTCCCTCCTTCTTCAGGATGATGCTGGTCATGATGTGTGGGAGAAGATGGTTGGTAACCAGCTAGAGCTAGTCTGGGTTAAGTTGATGTTCATTAACTTATTCTTCCTAACCCCTTTTGGGGTCCCCTGACTGGTGGCCAGCGTTCTGCCGCTCTGGTTGCTGGGCGGGATGAGGCAGCCCACACTGTCACACTATGAAGCCCAGGTCCCTGCTTGTCACACCCTTGTGTGGTTCTGGCTGCCATAGTAGTACAGTCATAATTAAGACTGGTCATAGAGCACTAGAAAGGCCCTAGTGAACCACTTGATTTCCAGATAGACTTCTTCCTACCCTATGTAATGGTGGCTCTGCCCTTCTCCATTCCCAGCATCCAGTACCCTGGCCAGCCTGGAAACTCTGCTCTGCCTGCTGATCTTACGGCATGAGGAGCACAAGTGACAGGGGCCCACCATGACTTTGGTGTTCCACAGTGGAAGCCTTCCCTACCCCTTGAGCCAGGACCTCAAGATTTGCAAAACCTAAACTTATGGAGATGATGAGAACAAAGTCTGATCTGGGTTGCTAGAGGATAGTGAGAGGGGCCACCCCTACTTCCACCCCTTGCTTTCTGGATCTGTACGACAGTTGGACACCCAGTACCATCTCTTGTTTGACAGTTCATCTTGAAGGACAATATCCAAACACTGTGAGGTACATCACCAAGCCAGCATTTAATCTGTGTCTTTAAGAGGCTTTTTCAGTGTTTTATGAGGTTTCCACCTCCTGAATGATGTTGAATATTATATGCCAGTGAATCCCGAGTTACCTGCTCCTTTTGTACCTGCTTCTGCTTGCTCAGTTTGGAGTCGATGTTATGTGGAATCCAATATGGGTGAATCCCTGTTACTAGTGTGGGCCAAGCTATTCCATGGGCAAAGACAAACCCACACCCAGAGTATGAGTGATCCCAGTAGAGACAAATCACTGCCATTTCCAGGTTAAAGAATTCTCATGTAAGCAAATTACCACCAAGTGGCTGGCTGACAGCCTAAAGCATGGTGCATTGTAGAGGCCTTGTTGACTTCTCATAGTGGGCTGGGTGTTTAGTAGTGGTCATGGCTGGATCAGACCCCCTGTTGGGCTCAGGCACAGCCTTCATCTCAGCCATCATGGTCACTCCATTCATGGATCTACTATGTGAACACTGGGGCTGGTGAGAATAGAGGCTGGCTGTCATCTATTGGGTAAACCAACTCAAGGCCTGGTTTTTAGTGCCCCTATAGCTGTGGATGCTGTGTAGTGGACACTGATGTGTAATACAAGGACCTGCATGTCGCATCCATTCCCTAGGCCCATCTGGATGTCTTTCCCCAAACTTTGTTCCCTCTGGAGCCCTGGCCAAGCTTTGGCTCTTGCCTAAGGTCCTGTAATCCATACCACAGGATTGGATCGGTGATGGAGAACTTCTTTCTCCATCCGCACCATGGCTGCTCAGGTTCACCACCTAGAACTCTGCCTCACCACTCTCTTCCAGCTCGTCTCTGTGTGGGATTCTAGTGACACCAATATATTGAGCCAATGGTTTCATGTAACAGGCTTGAGTTTTTCCTCCTGGCTTTAGTGATCATCCAATGATATGTTGTGTTAGCAGTGAGCTAATGAAGACAGGTGCAGCAAAGGTGCAAGGCCTGGGGCACTGGGCCACCTGTCATGAGACTGTGTCCTCTATTTTGAGTGTGGTAGGAAGAGGAGTGACATAATCTGGCTTTTCAGACCAAACCTCTGGCTGAGAATAGAGTGCAGTGCACAGCAGGAGCAGCTAGGCAAGTTAGGGCTTAGTTGGATTATCCCAGAAACAGACCCCGAGACAGGAGTTCAATGCAAGTCATTTATTTGGGAGGTGATCCCTGGAACACTAGAGGAACAAGGAAGTGGGCCAGGGAAGGGGGGCAGCCAATACATGGTACTATGAAGCCAGGTACCACTGTGGGTCCTCATTGGGAGCCCTGAGCCTCCATTATCCCAGCAAGGGGCGGGGTGACTGGGGTATTTTTCAGCAAGTGCTCTTAGCTACTAGTTGAAGGCTGCTGGGGAGAGGGGGCCAGAGAATGTTAATTCTCATGTCTTGGCCTGGAAAATTCTCAGGAAAAAAAAGATGTGGATGCTGACAATTGAGTATTGGGCCTGTGAGGATATGAGTGCCACTGAATGCCATAATAGGGAGCCCGGCAGAGGGTCTAAGGTGAGAGACCTTCATTCCGGATGTATTTTCCAGTAGAGCTGCAGATGGACCACATGTCTCTGTGAAAGTTGAGCAAGAATGGTGTCAAAGTCTGAGCAATTGGGAACATGGATTATCATTAATTGAAATGGGAAAGACTGTGGGTGGAACAGGTTTGTTGTGGACTGTTTATACATGTGCACTGGATGCGATTTGTACATGTTAGATTTGAGTTGCCTGTTGGCCTCCCTGAAGGAATCATCCAACAGGCCATTGGACAGATGGGCCTGGAGTTTGGAGAAGAGATTCATGCCAGTGTCATAAGATTGGGAACCATGAGCATATGAGATGATATCAGATCCATGAGACTGAATGAGATCAATAAAGGAGAGAAAAGAATGAGCTACTGAGTTCTATGATGCACCAACATTTAGTGACAAAGGCGTGGCCAGAGGGCAGAGAGGTTTTCTAAACCATTAGCAAAGGTTAGTGTGCAGAATGTGCAAGGCTTTTCTGTGAATCATTAAGAAAAACAAAAGCAACCGAATGGAAAAATGAACTGAAGGCATAATTGGGCATCTTACTAAAAGAATAAGAAACAGAAATGACCAATTAACATAGGAAAAGCTGCTCACCCTTATTTGTAATTAAAGAAATGTAAAGTGAAATGATATTGAGATGCCATTTCACACCCTCCAGTTTGTCAAACGTCAAACAGGAATTCCAGCCATGCCAATGGTTAGCGAGTGGGACAGCCAGAACCTCCACGCTACTGCTGGGGGTGTTTATTGGACAACCTTTTCAGAAGAGTGTGGCAGTCCCTAGAAAGCTGGACTTATGCATGCCTGCAGCGACTTACGCACATAAGCCAGAGGGTGTCTGGGCAGGTGACCTGGAGACACTTTCACACAGAGGGTCGTGGCTACCTTGTTCACAGTAGCAGCGGAACGCACTGATTGTTAGGGGACGTGAACGTAGTGAAGTACCGCACGCACTGGAGGGTGGTGGTCTCCACATCAAGAGGGATGCTTTTCAGAAGCAGAGTTTGCTTGCCGTCAGCACAAGTTTGCCCAAGTCCGCGAAGGCTGCATACGGTAGCGTCCCATTAAAAAGGCTAAGAAAAGTCAAGTATAACGCATTTTAAGAGTTTGTCTTAAGATAGTAAAGAAAAACAATTATTAACAAGAATTACGGGTAGCTACTACATCTGGGGAGGAGAAAGGGAGACAGGACGGGCTTCAAAAGTAATGGTAACATTCTGTTTTCTTTAAGCTGGGTGATGAATATATGGACATTTTATGATTTTTCTTTGAAAATGTGCATCCGTACACATATTTATACATATTCTTTTGTGTATGTGGTATGTTTTATGGTTTGAAAAATTAATAATCCAAATAATGCGGGGAAAGTTCTGAGCTGCCATTTTCACACAAAAACCAAGGATATTCTGTCACACCAACCATTGGTATTGTGGCATTGCCCAAGTGCTTCTCATCCAGAAATAGTTCGTACCAGTGTGGTTTTTGGGAGGAGCAAGCTGGCTGCTGATCCTTACGGGCGTCGTCCTTGGACAAAGGCATCTTTGTTCCCTGGATAAAGGGATCCAGACATTGTGCTCCTGTCTGCAAGGGCACAGCTCTGCGGGTTTCTTCATGTGTGTGCCTCCTCGCCCAAGAGGGCGGACTGATGAGCAGGCATCAAGGGTGGGGGTGGCCAGACATGCAGAGAGCACAACGCCCAGCTGTCTTGCAGGGAAACCTCCACCTCCAAAGAGGCCGACACAAAAGGCAGAGACCTTCTGTAGCGCAGGTGGCTGGAGTAGCCCAGTGTTTGTCCCTCAGCTGTTGGACACGCAAGGCCAAGGGGACTTGTGGTTGTATCAGACCTTGCTTCAAATAAGCCCTTCATGGGTGCTGCCATCGGCCCCCGATGCCTAGCAGGCCCGGTGGGAGGGCTGAGGAGCCGCTTGCCTTGGAAGCTCTGCTGTGCCCTGTCGGCTGGTGCTCTCGGAGATCAGTCCTTCACACAGTCCTGCCGAGAGGGGAAAAGATGAAAGGAAGTCGTCATGTGGATTAGTCGTGTCTTTATTTTTGTTCATTTGTATACTCACTTCAGATGTTATTTTGAGAATGTACTTTTTTTTTCCTTAGGCAAATGATGAGTGTCAGTTCCCACCACCAACTTAATCAAAATAGAATAATAGTCTTAACCAGGGTCATGTAGAGACAGCATTCCCAAGCAAGCATAAAACCGACATTGATTTCTTTGCCTGGAAATAAAAAAAATAATTGTCTGTGAGTCATCTTTGGGTTTGCATTAGAAACTGGAATGCAAATGAATGCCACCCTGTCTGCATAACCTACAGATTTCAAAAATATGTTTTGATTTGATGCATTTTAAGCCAAATATGCAAAGTTTACTAAAATCCTAAAATTTTCCAGTGAGGTATTCAAAGTTTGAGTTTTTGCTTGTGTTGATGACTCATTTTCTCTTTTGTTTTCTGTTTTTGTTCTTGATTTACCTTAACCTACCTGCTGACTCACGCCATCCAACCAACAGACAACGCGAAAACCATGTCTCCATCTGTATGTTGCGCACCTGCTGCTCAAACATCCCAATTTGTAAATAATACGCAAATATCCATCCATGAAAACATCACATATAGGAAACGGTTGGTTTCATGACTTTCAACAGTTCTTAAAACTCCTTGCTTTGCTTGCTCTCCTCCTGTTCTTCCTTCCATTTCCTGTGACCCCTCACCACTCCCTTCCTGAGCGGTGTGGTCAAAGACTGGCAGTACAACCATCCCCTCTGGCCTCTTCTTCTCGGCTCCTAGCGTCCAGCAGGGGCTTCTGAAGGCCCTCCCAGGAGCCACTGGATTCAGGAGCTGGCCTTAGGTCTAGAGAGGAGGTGTAGGGTCTTCTGAGTGAAGCAGCTAAGTACCCAGTGTTTCTTCTCGGGATCGGGCTCAGAATTGGGGAGATTTTTGTAGGACATGAGTTTGGACATGATCCTACAGAGTCCATGGGTTCTCTTGCACCGTCTTCCTTCTGCTCCCTTCCCCACCGTACAAACATACAAGGCTGGTTCTCCCTGGTGGCCTCTGACGATATCTCCTGTAACATTCTCCCTGGACATGCCCTTCCATAGGGACCCTCTCTGGGTCTCAGGGCTGGAGGGGATTGGTGATTTTGTCTTCATGATTCAAAAAGGGGTGGTGTAAGGCCTGATGGAGTGGGAAGAGGGTCTGCCTCGCGGGGACAGTGAAGCTCAGGGCTCTTGCACCCAGGCATCATTGATCCACTTGTGCACCCTTGCTCCTTGAGCTCGTGTGGAGTGCAGGTTGCATGAACTGGGGATTCCTTCCAGGCCTTCAGGGATGTTTGCGAGGAGAGCAAAGATTCCAGGAGCAGATTAAACTGAAGCTGTGACTGGAAATTCACATAAAGTAGCAAATATTTGAGATTCCTCTTACAAAATGAACATTAACGATAAAGTGTTTCACAAGTGGAGCAGAAGATCTTGAGTTGTGAGAAAATGCCATTTGATGCCACAGAAATTTTTGACTCACTCAGGCCTTTTCGTGGCCATTTCCCGTCCACTTGGGAAGAGCACCCCCCTCCCCGTGCCCTTCCTCATCCTCCAGAGCACACATCATCACCTGACATGCTGCGCATATTGGGGTATACAGAGCTCTTTTCTTCATCATTGTCCCATGGGAACAAAGCTGATTAGGAGAGCAGTTTGTTGCAGCATAGACTGTGACCCCCAGCAGATGTGCACAGGTCAATTGCTTGACCCTGACTGGAAACAGTGATGTACTGCGATGCAGGAGATGCCGATCAGGGTCTGAGGCCTGTTGATCCCCTTTGTGGGGGCCATGTTTCACAATGCCCGGCATACCTTTAAATCCCTTAAATCTCGGACTCCTCACCATCTGGGCACAATGTCCTAATGTCTCCATCTTGTGGATGAGGAAGCAAGGGGCTCAAAGGAGCCAGGGACCAGTGTACCCTCAAGGTGATTCAGCTACCACATTGAGAGGTGCGATGATGCATCTTTGGGGTGCTCTAGACATTTCCTGATGCAGAGGCAGAGGGCAATAAGGAAGGGTCTGACTTTGAAGTAGTAGGGGATGTAGTAGGTGCTCTCTGGTGTGACAGAAACCATGGACTCTGGGAGGATGGGGCAAGCTATGTCCATCTCCAAGGGGGCGAGTAGGAGGCCGAGGCCAGAGGCTACTATGCATAGCCATGGGAGGCTGCCGTGTGCTTCCTGCCCCCTGCTCTCCTGCATGCGCTCCCATGGCGTTGCCTGGCAGCTCCCGCCCTGGGCACAGCCACGGAGTCCTCTGCCTGCCACGCTGTGTTCGGAGTATCTGTGGCTGCTGTCGCCATCTGTCCTCATGGCTCTCTAGAGCTGTCTGTCTGTTGCCACCCCCACCCCTCTCCCGAATGCCCACTGGAGCCCCGAGTAAAGACATCTGGGAGGAGGGGTGAGAACTTGAGTCTCAACTAAATGTAGCAGGTGACTTGTTGAGTTTTGTGTTTATGCACTATGTGGATGGACAGTGCCTTCCCCTGCCTTGCCTTCCATCCCTTCTTTCTTACCCAGAGCCTAGATTTTCCCCAATATCTCCAGGAAACCTTCTCGTCTGTGCCAGTGGCCTGAGCAGAGCGCTTTGGGCTGGGCAAATGATAACTGTGTTATCACAGTCTTGTCCCCTCCAGACACAAGTGAGCAGGTGCTTTAGAGGCCGGGCCCTTGGAAGCTCCCTCCCGTTCCTCTGCTTTATTGTCTTGTACAAAGAGTTTCCCAGCACTGTAGAAAATTCTCCCTTCCATTTCTGTGTCCATCCTCCCAAGGTGACTGGCTCATTTGAGAACCTGGGGCCCACGGGGCAGGGGTGGAGGTCTCTTGGCCATCCTCTACCACTGAGATTCTCTTTCCCCAGCACAAGCAGGTGAGGGAGATCTAGGCAAACTGTGTGCCCTCCAGGGTCACACCTAAAGGTCCACTCCTGCCTTCTTGCTGATCTGGACCACAGTCAGCACCTCCTTGTGACTACCAGACCTCCCACCCCATGGCTCCAACATCTAGCCCTCCAACAGAGACAGTCTAGTCTTCAGCCGCCCCGGTGGGAACTGAAGAGGTAGACAAGGGCTGGGTTGGGGTCACTGTCCTTAGAAGTAAGAGTGAGCCCTGCCTCTCCACCAAAGGCCTCAGCCCAGCCTAGAGCAGATGGGCAACCCTGGAGGGAGGGCGGCCAGCTCTCCCCAGGCTCCCCATGCCTCCTGCATGTGCTCTCCTACTGCTGCTCTCATTCAACATGTCGTGTTCTTTTCTCTTCATCTGAACACTGAATCTGGTGATACGATGTGTCTAGGCCTGAGCTGCTTGCATATGTTAAAACACCAAAGTGGCAGGAAGCTGCTGTCAGGCTGCGTGTGGGCACCTGGTCTCCAAGCAGACAGAGGGTGGGAGACTGCCCAGGGCCACAAGCACCCCCACGTCATGGACACCCTTCCACAACCGTGCTCCCTGAAAGGGATGTGCCAATATCTCAAGGCGCCCCTGGGCCAAGGTGGAAGCCTCCCTCCCAGGTAATCTGTGGAGTCCAGAGTTTATTGCTCCTTTTTGTGCTTGATTTTGAACCTCTTGGATGATGGAGCAGTGCTAGATACCCTGGGATCTCTGGAGTTGAAACCATTTGCGGATTTCATAAGTGGCTTCCGTGGTGTCGGCAGCAGGATCGCCAACACTTACCCTTCCTATGGTGACTTGTCTGCAGCACCAGGAGCAGCCTCAGAAGAGATGTTTGCCTCTCTGCCTGTCTCCACAGGCCCTGCCCTACATGTGTCTGCTCATCGCCATGCTGTTCTTCATCTACGCCATCATCGGCATGCAGGTGGGTGTGCCTGATGGGACAGGGAGCAGAAGGGGGGGCCCTGTGCCCTGGGGCAGAAGGGCACTGATCATGGTCATCAAATAGTATCAATGACAGATTGGCACTTGGGGAACATTTCTACGTTTGAAGCACTTTGTGAACGTAATTCTCAGAAAGACTTTTCTACCGATAAGGACACGGAGGCTGGGCACCACGGGTTTGGGCCTGTCACCCAGAGTCCACTAGTGAGGCGTAGCTCCACTGTCTGTGGGAAAATGCTCTGCTGTGCTCCTGAGTGGAACCCCATTGGGCTGTTAGGGTGTTGATGGGCATGTTTGATTGGGTGCTGGGCCCCCATGTTGGTGGAGCATTTGAACACATCTGCCTGGTGCTGAGTGGCCTGCAAAGCACCCGCTGGTCATTCTGTTAGTCCAGAGAGTTGACCTGATCCTTTACAGGAAATTATATATTACAGAAGAAAAAATTCAACAGGATCACACCAGATCACTGTACTGTCAAGTTCAGCTTGGATAAGTTAGATTGCCTTTATTTTGCCAAAGAACCCTTTGTCAGCTACTTGGAAAAACATTTAAAAGACAAAGAAGTGTTCCAGTTTTAAATCTTTGGCATCTGGCCACTTATCAACAGTAGGATGGCAGATGGATCCAAATGTTAAATTATAGTGGGAGAAGCCATTGTCTTAAAGGTTAGCTGAAAAGTGATTTTTAAACTCTACTTCAGGGATTGAAAAGTTTCTCTTCTTTTACAATTTGTTGAGATCGGATGCTGTTTAAAAAATATATATATTTGTGCGTGCTTTGGTTTGGGAATTTATAAGACCAGAAGGGTCACTGATCTTTGTTTTTGGTGAATATGTGATAGTTCATAAATTTTTCAGCCAGATTCCTGATTTTATGCCAAGTACAGTTACTGACTTGTTTGCATTCCTAACCCTAAAAATAAATCAATTAAAATGGATAGAAAGCCCATTGTGATATTTGCACAGAAATTTAGAAAGAAACTTTCAAGTTGACCTCATAGCTATTACCAATAAAATTACTGCTTCGGACTCATTGATGATAGGGTGAAATTTCAAATGCTTCCTGTCTTATATATAGCGCAGCCCATGTAAACTTAGCTCCGGGTGGCATTTTTACTTGGCATACGGACTTGCAGGTGTAGACATGCGGAGCTGGAGGGGGGGAGCTGGGAGAGGGCGGGCAGTGATGTGTTTGGCTGGAAGTGCTGGCCCCTCCAGCCCCTGCTGCAGCGGTGGTGCCTAAGGGCAGCGTCCTGTGCCTTGTGGGTCCTCATGTGCACACATCCTCTTCTGCCTGGCCACAGCTCCTGAGGGCCCAACAGGACCAGCCTGCAGCCTTCTTTCTCATTTCATGTTTTTGGAAATATTGCCCTGGATGATGACACCAGCATCAACCGGCACAAAAACTTCAGGACGTTTGTGCAAGCCTTGATGCTGTTGTTCAGGTGTGTTGTTTGGGGAGTCAGCGCACGCTCAGAGGCTCCTCCGTTCAGGAGGGACAGGGCGTGTGCCGACCCAGAGGGCCATCCCCTCCGACCCCAGCTCGTGCTGGCTTCCCCTCAGTGGGCCTTCCCAGCTTCTTCTCCCCTCTTCCTCCTTCCTTCCCTAAGGGTTCCTGGGCCTCGGGACAGATGGAAGTGAAGTCCATGAGGGAGGTCAAACTGAGAGCCCCAGGTGAGGCTGGCCTTGACCACCTCAGCTCAGAACCCTGGGGGTGGCCAGAAGGCCTCTGGTAAAGCTGCAGCCAAGAGTCTGGGAGGACAGAAGGTGTCCAGCAGGGCCTTTTTCGGTGTGCTGGCCATAGGCTTTGCATCTGCTCACCTTGTTGACTGCAGGGTCTGTGGGATAGGGGCCGGGGGCGGGGGCAGGGCAGGGCAGGGGAACACAGTGTGTGCTACTCAGGGACCCAAGGAACTCAACTGGTCAGAGTGAGTGCCTCCACCTACCCCGTGGCTCACAGGACTGCAATTCTCTAGGCTCCAGGCTCCAAGGCAGGCAGAGTAGCTTGTTTCTGGCTCAGGCACCTCCCTGTGTGCTCGAAAGTGCTGCATGTCAGCTTTTGTTCTGAGATGTGACACACTCTCTGTGGCCCATCCTGGTTTGGGGGCTGTGGGGAGGGGGTAAATGTGTCTCACTGCCTCCAGGGTCCCCTTCATTAAGGCAAGCCCACCACATGACCCTAGGAGGGAAGAAAGGAGCGCTTCATAGGGACTTGTGGAGGAGGGGTGCTGACATAAAACCCTGCCTGGGGCTCCTTCTTGAGGTGCCCACACACCTGTTTGTTTATGCAGATGCACCAGGATGCTGTAAGGCCTGTGCTGGGAGATGCCCAGCACGGTTAATCCCAGGCAGATGCATTCCAGGGCCCGTGGAGGTTCTTCTTTTTATGGAGGGAGATCAGACCGATCTGCTTAGCTAAGCTGCCTGGAGAGAGTTTTCTGACTCTTGTTTTTTTATCAGATGGACAAGTATCCTTAGGCCTACACTTTCTCCAAATGACATCATTTCTCTGGACTTTAGCTATTACATTCATTTCATCTCTTCATTTATTAATGTCCTGCCTCGTGCTACAAGA
>NW_027398117.1:0-13665 GCF_003265705.2 Callorhinus ursinus
CCAGGGCTTTCTAAAGGCATGTGAAGCTGGGTATGAACTGGTGAGCTGGGCCTGAGCAGGTGTGAGCCAGGAGTAAGCAGGGCAGGGCAGAACTCCTGGGCCTCCACCTGTCCTGGGGATAGGACCTCTGGTCCCTGGAGACCCTTGATGGACCTCGAAAAGCCCTGAGAACAAGCCCTATAGAGAAGGTAGTCTACCTCAGGAGACTGCGGTCCTGGGGAGTGGCCTGGGGCCCGCAGTGTTGAGCATCCCCTTCCTCTTTCCAACTCTGGGCTCAGATATGCAAACCACACCTGTGATACAGGTCTTAACTTTCCCATGGCTCTTTCCTCAGGGGTTCCCCTGACACTTGGTGTTTGCCCTTGGTGCAGGGTCCTGAAACACTCTGTGGCCGCCACCTAGGAGGAGCAGGGCCCAAGCCCTGGCTACCGCATGGAGCTGTCCATCTTCTATGTGGTCTACTTCGTGGTCTTCCCCTTCTTCTTCATCAACATCTTTGTGGCCTTGATCATCATCACCTTCCAGGTGCAGGGGGACAAGGTGATGTCTGAATGCAGCCTGGAGAAGAACGAGGTGGGTGCCTCTCTCTTCTGCCCCATGTGCACGTGTGTATTGGATGCTCTGCTGGGCTCCCCTGATGGGCAGCATGGGCAGAACCACTGGATTTCCCTTCCGCATGGGACTCGCTTACCCCCGCATAGCTGGTGGCCAGCACAGGGGCAGGAAGAGACCAAGTGTGGCTGGTCAGGGCTGCCTGTGAGGATGGAAGAGACAGCTGTGGGGTGCAGTGGGTGCTGCAGTGTGGGGTTCCCCCCAACCCCACCATGTTCTCAGTGCTCCTTTGTCCCCGGGCAGAGGGCTTGCATCGACTTCGCCATCAGCGCCAAGCCCCTGACGCGGTACATGCCCCAGGACAAGCAGTCATTCCAGTACAAGACATGGACATTTGTGGTCTCGCCTCCCTTTGAGTATTTCATCATGGCCATGATCGCCCTCAACACAGTGGTGCTAATGATGAAGGTATGTTGGCCCAGCATGGGGGACAGTGGGTGCCAGCTGGGGTGAGAGAGAGAGAGAGAGGGAACCATCGTTGAAGCTGATCACGTCCTGGTCAGCATGGGATGCCTATAGAAGCCCAGTGCCCTGGGTTCTCTGTGGGCTGAGATGGTGAGAGTGTCCTGAGAGAAAATGGGGAGAGCAGGGATGGGTATCCCTACACTGGGCAGGAGTGCAGTTCTCTCTGCTCTGGCAGGAGATCAAGGCTGGCGTGTCATGGGGCAGCCGAACCTGCAGCCAATGGCACTTTTTCCCCGTGCAATTCTATGACGCACCATACGAATATGAGCTAATTTTGAAATGCCTGAACATTGTGCTCACATCCATGTTCTCCATGGAATGCGTGCTGAAGACCATTGCTTTTGGGGTGCTGGTAGGTGCCTTGGCTCCCTCTTGGCCTTTTGGTGGTCTGCATTCTGGCTCCCTCTCTGTAGGGGGGATCTTCAGAGACTTGTAACTTAGAGCTGGGAATTCCCCAAGCCCCCAGAGCAAATGTGACATTACGGGGGCTCCTGAGGAAGGGGCTGCTCCAATACCCTGAGCTGCCTGAGCTCTGCCCCAGGCCAGTTCCTGGAGACAGGCGGGGCCAGGATCCTCCTCTTTGGACAAACAGCTCTCAGTTCTGCACCTGCCCAGACCCACAGGTGTTTGTTTACCCAGCTGTGGTGCCCCCCCGGGTGGCCCATCTGTCCCTTTGCTCCTTTCTTGATTAGGGGTACTTCCTGCAACTCCTTGCCTGGCAGAACCCTTACCAGCCTCTAGCAGTAACTGCTCTTTTTTCTCTCCAGAACTATTTCAGAGATGCCTGGAATGTCTTTGACTTTGTCACTGTGTTGGGAAGTATTACTGATATTTTATTAACAGAGATTGCGGTAAGTAGTGTTTCCTGTCCTTCCTGCAGGGTCCCAGAATGGTTTCCTTCTAGGCAGTGCTCCTCAGTGCGCCTCCAGGTCCTGAGTGTTAGCCCCTTCTCTCTTGCCAGAGTTCCCCAGGAGCCCCTGGAAGGAAGGAGGCTCCTCTCCAGAGGTGGAGTTGGGGATTGGGGATTGTCTTGGGAAATGCTTTCTATCAGAAAAGAAAGTGGTTTCGAAAACGTCTTCTAGTCTGGTGGTCTGAGAGGCACCTGGGAGCTTCGTTGTAACAACTGACCAGGAAGACTAGAATCTTTTAAATCTGTGTTTGTGCGACAAATCTAACAACTTGGCACCAAAGTACATGAACTAAAACCAACATGAATTTAGAATATTTTAGAATATTAGTTTTGTTTTACGTGTGTGTGTGTGTGTAAATAAAATGAGATACTCATTCATATCAAAGATACACAGATTATATGTAAAAACTGACCAAGTGCTAAAATATGAAATTGTCTTGACAAATTTCAAGGAATCTGAATCATTAAGCAATATTCTTTGAGTACAATGCATTATGTCAGCATTAAATGGCAAAAAATCTCATTTCAGTCCTAAGGTGACTTCTCTAGGCGCAGACACTTAAGCTGGGGTTCTTGTACAAGTCATTTCTTAGGAAGCACTCCCGGGCAAGACCATGAGAGGGATGTTTGGGGAAATGGACGGCTAAGAGAAGGGGGATCAGAAATGGATCTGGAACCAAGTGCCGGGGTGCGTATGGGTCAGCCCCGACGGGGGCTTGGAAACAGGGTGGTCACCACTCAGAGCTGCAGAGCTCATGCCCCTGTACGGATTAGTCCACAGCTAAGGGCTGCACCTGGGGGCTGCAGTTGTCAGATACCTCCAGGCCTTCTGAGTGCACCCCACATGCAGGCAAAGCAGGCTCTGGCACCACTGGGGAGGAAGGAATATCAGACTCCTTGGTAACAGGACCACACTGGAGTGCACGAGTGTCTGCTGTTACCCTGGCCCCACTCAGCTCTGCCCACGTCTCACACTGGGTTCACTTCCCTCCTTCTTCAGGATGATGCTGGTCATGATGTGTGGGAGAAGATGGTTGGTAACCAGCTAGAGCTAGTCTGGGTTAAGTTGATGTTCATTAACTTATTCTTCCTAACCCCTTTTGGGGTCCCCTGACTGGTGGCCAGCGTTCTGCCGCTCTGGTTGCTGGGCGGGATGAGGCAGCCCACACTGTCACACTATGAAGCCCAGGTCCCTGCTTGTCACACCCTTGTGTGGTTCTGGCTGCCATAGTAGTACAGTCATAATTAAGACTGGTCATAGAGCACTAGAAAGGCCCTAGTGAACCACTTGATTTCCAGATAGACTTCTTCCTACCCTATGTAATGGTGGCTCTGCCCTTCTCCATTCCCAGCATCCAGTACCCTGGCCAGCCTGGAAACTCTGCTCTGCCTGCTGATCTTACGGCATGAGGAGCACAAGTGACAGGGGCCCACCATGACTTTGGTGTTCCACAGTGGAAGCCTTCCCTACCCCTTGAGCCAGGACCTCAAGATTTGCAAAACCTAAACTTATGGAGATGATGAGAACAAAGTCTGATCTGGGTTGCTAGAGGATAGTGAGAGGGGCCACCCCTACTTCCACCCCTTGCTTTCTGGATCTGTACGACAGTTGGACACCCAGTACCATCTCTTGTTTGACAGTTCATCTTGAAGGACAATATCCAAACACTGTGAGGTACATCACCAAGCCAGCATTTAATCTGTGTCTTTAAGAGGCTTTTTCAGTGTTTTATGAGGTTTCCACCTCCTGAATGATGTTGAATATTATATGCCAGTGAATCCCGAGTTACCTGCTCCTTTTGTACCTGCTTCTGCTTGCTCAGTTTGGAGTCGATGTTATGTGGAATCCAATATGGGTGAATCCCTGTTACTAGTGTGGGCCAAGCTATTCCATGGGCAAAGACAAACCCACACCGAGAGTATGAGTGATCCCAGTAGAGACAAATCACTGCCATTTCCAGGTTAAAGAATTCTCATGTAAGCAAATTACCACCAAGTGGCTGGCTGACAGCCTAAAGCATGGTGCATTGTAGAGGCCTTGTTGACTTCTCATAGTGGGCTGGGTGTTTAGTAGTGGTCATGGCTGGATCAGACCCCCTGTTGGGCTCAGGCACAGCCTTCATCTCAGCCATCATGGTCACTCCATTCATGGATCTACTATGTGAACACTGGGGCTGGTGAGAATAGAGGCTGGCTGTCTTCTATTGGGTAAACCAACTCAAGGCCTGGTTTTTAGTGCCCCTATAGCTGTGGATGCTGTGTAGTGGACACTGATGTGTAATACAAGGACCTGCATGTCGCATCCATTCCCTAGGCCCATCTGGATGTCTTTCCCCAAACTTTGTTCCCTCTGGAGCCCTGGCCAAGCTTTGGCTCTTGCCTAAGGTCCTGTAATCCATACCACAGGATTGGATCGGTGATGGAGAACTTCTTTCTCCATCCGCGCCATGGCTGCTCAGGTTCACCACCTAGAACTCTGCCTCACCACTCTCTTCCAGCTCGTCTCTGTATGGGATTCTAGTGACACCAATATATTGAGCCAATGGTTTCATGTAACAGGCTTGAGTTTTTCCTCCTGGCTTTAGTGATCATCCAATGATATGTTGTGTTAGCAGTGAGCTAATGAAGACAGGTGCAGCAAAGGTGCAAGGCCTGGGGCACTGGGCCACCTGTCATGAGACTGTGTCCTCTATTTTGAGTGTGGTAGGAAGAGGAGTGACATAATCTGACTTTTCAGACCAAACCTCTGGCTGAGAATAGAGTGCAGTGCACAGCAGGAGCAGCTAGGCAAGTTAGGGCTTAGTTGGATTATCCCAGAAACAGACCCCGAGACAGGAGTTCAATGCAAGTCATTTATTTGGGAGGTGATCCCTGGAATACTAGAGGAACAAGGAAGTGGGCCAGGGAAGGGGGGCAGCCAATACATGGTACTATGAAGCCAGGTAACACTGTGGGTCCTCATTGGGAGCCCTGAGCCTCCATTATCCCAGCAAGGGGCGGGGTGACTGGGGTATTTTGCAGCAAGTGCTCTTAGCTACTAGTTGAAGGCTGCTGGGGAGAGGGGGCCAGAGAATGTTAATTCTCATGTCTTGGCCTGGAAAATTCTCAGGAAAAAAAAGATGTGGATGCTGACAATTGAGTATTGGGCCTGTGAGGATATGAGTGCCACTGAATGCCATAATAGGGAGCGCGGCAGAGGGTCTAAGGTGAGAGACCTTCATTCCGGATGTATTTTCCAGTAGAGCTGCAGATGGAGCACATGTCTCTGTGAAAGTTGAGCAAGAATGGTATCAAAGTCTGAGCAATTGGGAACATGGATTATCATTAATTGAAATGGGAAAGACTGTGGGTGGAACAGGTTTGTTGTGGACTGTTTATACATGTGCACTGGATGCGATTTGTACATGTTAGATTTGAGTTGCCTGTTGGCCTCCCTGAAGGAATCATCCAACAGGCCATTGGACAGATGGGCCTGGAGTTTGGAGAAGAGATTCATGCCAGTGTCATAAGATTGGGAACCATGAGCATATGAGATGATATCAGATCCATGAGACTGAATGAGATCAATAAAGGAGAGAAAAGAATGAGCTACTGAGTTCTATGATGCACCAACATTTAGTGACAAAGGCGTGGCCAGAGGGCAGAGAGGTTTTCTAAACCATTAGCAAAGGTTAGTGTGCAGAATGTGCAAGGCTTTTCTGTGAATCATTAAGAAAAACAAAAGCAACCGAATGGAAAAATGAACTGAAGGCATAATTGGGCATCTTACTAAAAGAATAAGAAACAGAAATGACCAATTAACATAGGAAAAGCTGCTCACCCTTATTTGTAATTAAAGAAATGTAAAGTGAAATGATATTGAGATGCCATTTCACACCCTCCAGTTTGTCAAACGTCAAACAGGAATTCCAGCCATGCCAATGGTTAGCGAGTGGGACAGCCAGAACCTCAACGCTACTGCTGGGGGTGTTTATTGGACAACCTTTTCAGAAGAGTGTGGCAGTCCCTAGAAAGCTGGACTTATGCATGCCTGCAGCGACTTACGCACATAAGCCAGAGGGTGTCTGGGCAGGTGACCTGGAGACACTTTCACACAGAGGGTCGTGGCTACCTTGTTCACAGTAGCAGCGGAACGCACTGATTGTTAGGGGACGTGAACGTAGTGAAGTACCGCACGCACTGGAGGGTGGTGGTCTCCACATCAAGAGGGATGCTTTTCAGAAGCAGAGTTTGCTTGCCGTCAGCACAAGTTTGCCCAAGTCCGCGAAGGCTGCATACGGTAGCGTCCCATTAAAAAGGCTAAGAAAAGTCAAGTATAACGCATTTTAAGAGTTTGTCTTAAGATAGTAAAGAAAAACAATTATTAACAAGAATTACGGGTAGCTACTACATCTGGGGAGGAGAAAGGGAGACAGGACGGGCTTCAAAAGTAATGGTAACATTCTGTTTTCTTTAAGCTGGGTGATGAATATATGGACATTTTATGATTTTTCTTTGAAAATGTGCATCCGTACACATATTTATACATATTCTTTTGTGTATGTGGTATGTTTTATGGTTTGAAAAATTAATAATCCAAATAATGCGGGGAAAGTTCTGAGCTGCCATTTTCACACAAAAACCAAGGATATTCTGTCACACCAACCATTGGTATTGTGGCATTGCCCAAGTGCTTCTCATCCAGAAATAGTTCGTACCAGTGTGGTTTTTGGGAGGAGCAAGCTGGCTGCTGATCCTTATGGGCGTCGTCCTTGGACAAAGGCATCTTTGTTCCCTGGATAAAGGGATCCAGACATTGTGCTCCTGTCTGCAAGGGCACAGCTCTGCGGGTTTCTTCATGTGTGTGCCTCCTCGCCCAAGAGGGCGGACTGATGAGCAGGCATCAAGGGTGGGGGTGGCCAGACATGCAGAGAGCACAATGCCCAGCTGTCTTGCAGGGAAACCTCTACCTCCAAAGAGGCCGACACAAAAGGCAGAGACCTTCTGTAGCGCAGGTGGCTGGAGTAGCCCAGTGTTTGTCCCTCAGCTGTTGGACACGCAAGGCCAAGGGGACTTGTGGTTGTATCAGACCTTGCTTCAAATAAGCCCTTCATGGGTGCTGCCATCGGCCCCCGATGCCTAGCAGGCCCGGTGGGAGGGCTGAGGAGCCGCTTGCCTTGGAAGCTCTGCTGTGCCCTGTCGGCTGGTGCTCTCGGAGATCAGTCCTTCACACAGTCCTGCCGAGAGGGGAAAAGATGAAAGGAAGTCGTCATGTGGATTAGTCGTGTCTTTATTTTTGTTCATTTGTATACTCACTTCAGATGTTATTTTGAGAATGTACTTTTTTTTTCCTTAGGCAAATGATGAGTGTCAGTTCCCACCACCAACTTAATCAAAATAGAATAATAGTCTTAACCAGGGTCATGTAGAGACAGCATTCCCAAGCAAGCATAAAACCGACATTGATTTCTTTGCCTGGAAATAAAAAAAATAATTGTCTGTGAGTCATCTTTGGGTTTGCATTAGAAACTGGAATGCAAATGAATGCCACCCTGTCTGCATAACCTACAGATTTCAAAAATATGTTTTGATTTGATGCATTTTAAGCCAAATATGCAAAGTTTACTAAAATCCTCAAATTTTCCAGTGAGGTATTCAAAGTTTGAGTTTTTGCTTGTGTTGATGACTCATTTTCTCTTTTGTTTTCTGTTTTTGTTCTTGATTTACCTTAACCTACCTGCTGACTCACGCCATCCAACCAACAGACAACGCGAAAACCATGTCTCCATCTGTATGTTGCGCACCTGCTGCTCAAACATCCCAATTTGTAAATAATACGCAAATATCCATCCATGAAAACATCACATATAGGAAACGGTTGGTTTCATGACTTTCAACAGTTCTTAAAACTCCTTGCTTTGCTTGCTCTCCTCCTGTTCTTCCTTCCATTTCCTGTGACCCCTCACCACTCCCTTCCTGAGCGGTGTGGTCAAAGACTGGCAGTACAACCATCCCCTCTGGCCTCTTCTTCTCGGCTCCTAGCGTCCAGCAGGGGCTTCTGAAGGCCCTCCCAGGAGCCACTGGATTCAGGAGCTGGCCTTAGGTCTAGAGAGGAGGTGTAGGGTCTTCTGAGTGAAGCAGCTAAGTACCCAGTGTTTCTTCTCGGGATCGGGCTCAGAATTGGGGAGATTTTTGTAGGACATGAGTTTGGACATGATCCTACAGAGTCCATGGGTTCTCTTGCACCGTCTTCCTTCTGCTCCCTTCCCCACCGTACAAACATACAAGGCTGGTTCTCCCTGGTGGCCTCTGACGATATCTCCTGTAACATTCTCCCTGGACATGCCTTTCCATAGGGACCCTCTCTGGGTCTCAGGGCTGGAGGGGATTGGTGATTTTGTCTTCATGATTCAAAAAGGGGTGGTGTAAGGCCTGATGGAGTGGGAAGAGGGTCTGCCTCGCGGGGACAGTGAAGCTCAGGGCTCTTGCACCCAGGCATCATTGATCCACTTGTGCACCCTTGCTCCTTGAGCTCGTGTGGAGTGCAGGTTGCATGAACTGGGGATTCCTTCCAGGCCTTCAGGGATGTTTGCGAGGAGAGCAAAGATTCCAGGAGCAGATTAAACTGAAGCTGTGACTGGAAATTCACATAAAGTAGCAAATATTTGAGATTCCTCTTACAAAATGAACATTAACGATAAAGTGTTTCACAAGTGGAGCAGAAGATCTTGAGTTGTGAGAAAATGCCATTTGATGCCACAGAAATTTTTGACTCACTCAGGCCTTTTCGTGGCCATTTCCCGTCCACTTGGGAAGAGCACCCCCCTCCCCGTGCCCTTCCTCATCCTCCAGAGCACACATCATCACCTGACATGCTGCGCATATTGGGGTATACAGAGCTCTTTTCTTCATCATTGTCCCATGGGAACAAAGCTGATTAGGAGAGCAGTTTGTTACAGCATAGACTGTGACCCCCAGCAGATGTGCACAGGTCAATTGCTTGACCCTGACTGGAAACAGTGATGTACTGCGATGCAGGAGATGCCGATCAGGGTCTGAGGCCTGTTGATCCCCTTTGTGGGGGCCATGTTTCACAATGCCCGGCATACCTTTAAATCCCTTAAATCTCGGACTCCTCACCATCTGGGCACAATGTCCTAATGTCTCCATCTTGTGGATGAGGAAGCAAGGGGCTCAAAGGAGCCAGGGACCAGTGTACCCTCAAGGTGATTCAGCTACCACATTGAGAGGTGCGATGATGCATTTTGGGGTGCTCTAGAAATTTCCTGATGCAGAGGCAGAGGGCAATAAGGAAGGGTCTGACTTTGAAGTAGTAGGGGATGTAGTAGGTGCTCTCTGGTGTGACAGAAACCATGGACTCTGGGAGGATGGGGCAAGCTATGTCCATCTCCAAGGGGGCGAGTAGGAGGCCGAGGCCAGAGTCTACTATGCATAGCCATGGGAGGCTGCCATGTGATTCCTGCCCCCTGCTCTCCTGCATGCGCTCCCATGGCGTTGCCTGGCAGCTCCCGCCCTGGGCACAGCCACGGAGTCCTCTGCCTGCCACGCTGTGTTCGGAGTATCTGTGGCTGCTGTCGCCATCTGTCCTCATGGCTCTCTAGAGCTGTCTGTCTGTTGCCACCCCCACCCCTCTCCCGAATGCCCACTGGAGCCCCGAGTAAAGACATCTGGGAGGAGGGGTGAGAACTTGAGTCTCAACTAAATGTAGCAGGTGACTTGTTGAGTTTTGTGTTTATGCACTATGTGGATGGACAGTGCCTTCCCCTGCCTTGCCTTCCATCCCTTCTTTCTTACCCAGAGCCTAGATTTTCCCCAATATCTCCAGGAAACCTTCTCGTCTGTGCCAGTGGCCTGAGCAGAGCGCTTTGGGCTGGGCAAATGATAACTGTGTTATCACAGTCTTGTCCCCTCCAGACACAAGTGAGCAGGTGCTTTAGAGGCCGGGCCCTTGGAAGCTCCCTCCCGTTCCTCTGCTTTATTGTCTTGTACAAAGAGTTTCCCAGCACTGTAGAAAATTCTCCCTTCCATTTCTGTGTCCATCCTCCCAAGGTGACTGGCTCATTTGAGAACCTGGGGCCCACGGGGCAGGGGTGGAGGTCTCTTGGCCATCCTCTACCACTGAGATTCTCTTTCCCCAGCACAAGCAGGTGAGGGAGATCTAGGCAAACTGTGTGCCCTCCAGGGTCACACCTAAAGGTCCACTCCTGCCTTCTTGCTGATCTGGACCACAGTCAGCACCTCCCTGTGACTACCAGACCTCCCACCCCATGGCTCCGACATCTAGCCCTCCAGCAGAGACAGTCTAGTCTCCAGCCGCCCTGGTGGGAACTGAAGAGGCAGACAAGGGCTGGGTTGGGGTCACTGTCCTTAGAAGTAAGAGTGAGCCCTGCCTCTCCACCAAAGGCCTCAGCCCAGCCTAGAGCAGATGGGCAACCCTGGAGGGAGGGCGGCCAGCTCTCCCCAGGCTCCCCATGCCTCCTGCATGTGCTCTCCTACTGCTGCTCTCATTCAACATGTCGTGTTCTTTTCTCTTCATCTGAACACTGAATCTGGTGATACGATGTGTCTAGGCCTGAGCTGCTTGCATATGTTAAAACACCAAAGTGGCAGGAAGCTGCTGTCAGGCTGCGTGTGGGCACCTGGTCTCCAAGCAGACAGAGGGTGGGAGACTGCCCAGGGCCACAAGCACCCCCACGTCATGGACACCCTTCCACAACCGTGCTCCCTGAAAGGGATGTGCCAATATCTCAAGGCGCCCCTGGGCCAAGGTGGAAGCCTCCCTCCCAGGTAATCTGTGGAGTCCAGAGTTTATTGCTCCTTTTTGTGCTTGATTTTGAACCTCTTGGATGATGGAGCAGTGCTAGATACCCTGGGATCTCTGGAGTTAAAACCATTTGCGGATTTCATAAGTGGCTTCCGTGGTGTCGGCAGCAGGATTGCCAACACTTACCCTTCCTATGGTGACTTGTCTGCAGCACCAGGAGCAGCCTCAGAAGAGATGTTTGCCTCTCTGCCTGTCTCCACAGGCCCTGCCCTACATGTGTCTGCTCATCGCCATGCTGTTCTTCATCTACGCCATCATCGGCATGCAGGTGGGTGTGCCTGATGGGACAGGGAGCAGAAGGGGGGGCCCTGTGCCCTGGGGCAGAAGGGCACTGATCATGGTCATCAAATAGTATCAATGACAGATTGGCACTTGGGGAACATTTCTACGTTTGAAGCACTTTGTGAACGTAATTCTCAGAAAGACTTTTCTACCGATAAGGACACGGAGGCTGGGCACCACGGGTTTGGGCCTGTCACCCAGAGTCCACTAGTGAGGCGTAGCTCCACTGTCTGTGGGAAAATGCTCTGCTGTGCTCCTGAGTGGAACCCCATTGGGCTGTTAGGGTGTTGATGGGCATGTTTGATTGGGTGCTGGGCCCCCATGTTGGTGGAGCATTTGAACACATCTGCCTGGTGCTGAGTGGCCTGCAAAGCACCCGCTGGTCATTCTGTTAGTCCAGAGAGTTGACCTGATCCTTTACAGGAAATTATATATTACAGAAGAAAAAATTCAACAGGATCACACTGTACTGTCAAGTTCAGCTTGGATAAGTTAGATTGCCTTTATTTTGCCAAAGAACCCTTTGTCAGCTACTTGGAAAAACATTTAAAAGACAAAGAAGTGTTCCAGTTTTAAATCTTTGGCATCTGGCCACTTATCAACAGTAGGATGGCAGATGGATCCAAATGTTAAATTATAGTGGGAGAAGCCATTGTCTTAAAGGTTAGCTGAAAAGTGATTTTTAAACTCTACTTCAGGGATTGAAAAGTTTCTCTTCTTTTACAATTTGTTGAGATCGGATGCTGTTTAAAAAATATATATATTTGTGCGTGCTTTGGTTTGGGAATTTATAAGACCAGAAGGGTCACTGATCTTTGTTTTTGGTGAATATGTGATAGTTCATAAATTTTTCAGCCAGATTCCTGATTTTATGCCAAGTACAGTTACTGACTTGTTTGCATTCCTAACCCTAAAAATAAATCAATTAAAATGGATAGAAAGCCCATTGTGATATTTGCACAGAAATTTAGAAAGAAACTTTCAAGTTGACCTCATAGCTATTACCAATAAAATTACTGCTTCGGACTCATTGATGATAGGGTGAAATTTCAAATGCTTCCTGTCTTATATATAGCGCAGCCCATGTAAACTTAGCTCCGGGTGGCATTTTTACTTGGCATACGGACTTGCAGGTGTAGACATGCGGAGCTGGAGGGGGGGAGCTGGGAGAGGGCGGGCAGTGATGTGTTTGGCTGGAAGTGCTGGCCCCTCCAGCCCCTGCTGCAGCGGTGGTGCCTAAGGGCAGCGTCCTGTGCCTTGTGGGTCCTCATGTGCACACATCCTCTTCTGCCTGGCCACAGCTCCTGAGGGCCCAACAGGACCAGCCTGCAGCCTTCTTTCTCATTTCATGTTTTTGGAAATATTGCCCTGGATGATGACACCAGCATCAACCGGCACAAAAACTTCAGGACGTTTGTGCAAGCCTTGATGCTGTTGTTCAGGTGTGTTGTTTGGGGAGTCAGCGCACGCTCAGAGGCTCCTCCGTTCAGGAGGGACAGGGCGTGTGCCGACCCAGAGGGCCATCCCCTCCGACCCCAGCTCGTGCTGGCTTCCCCTCAGTGGGCCTTCCCAGCTTCTTCTCCCCTCTTCCTCCTTCCTTCCCTAAGGGTTCCTGGGCCTCGGGACAGATGGAAGTGAAGTCCATGAGGGAGGTCAAACTGAGAGCCCCAGGTGAGGCTGGCCTTGACCACCTCAGCTCAGAACCCTGGGGGTGGCCAGAAGGCCTCTGGTAAAGCTGCAGCCAAGAGTCTGGGAGGACAGAAGGTGTCCAGCAGGGCCTTTTTCGGTGTGCTGGCCATAGGCATTGCATCTGCTCACCTTGTTGACTGCAGGGTCTGTGGGATAGGGGCCGGGGGCGGGGGCAGGGCAGGGCAGGGGAACACAGTGTGTGCTACTCAGGGACCCAAGGAACTCAACTGGTCAGAGTGAGTGCCTCCACCTACCCCGTGGCTCACAGGACTGCAATTCTCTAGGCTCCAGGCTCCAAGGCAGGCAGAGTAGCTTGTTTCTGGCTCAGGCACCTCCCTGTGTGCTCGAAAGTGCTGCATGTCAGCTTTTGTTCTGAGATGTGACACACTCTCTGTGGCCCATCCTGGTTTGGGGGCTGTGGGGAGGGGGTAAATGTGTCTCACTGCCTCCAGGGTCCCCTTCATTAAGGCAAGCCCCCCACATGACCCTAGGAGGGAAGAAAGGAGCGCTTCATAGGGACTTGTGGAGGAGGGGTGCTGACATAAAACCCTGCCTGGGGCTCCTTCTTGAGGTGCCCACACACCTGTTTGTTTATGCAGATGCACCAGGATGCTGTAAGGCCTGTGCTGGGAGATGCCCAGCACGGTTAATCCCAGGCAGATGCATTCCAGGGCCCGTGGAGGTTCTTCTTTTTATGGAGGGAGATCAGACCGATCTGCTTAGCTAAGCTGCCTGGAGAGAGTTTTCTGACTCTTGTTTTTTTATCAGATGGACAAGTATCCTTAGGCCTACACTTTCTCCAAATGACATCATTTCTCTGGACTTTAGCTATTACGTTCATTTCATCTCTTCATTTATTAATGTCCTGCCTCGTGCTACAAGA
>NW_027398118.1:0-13655 GCF_003265705.2 Callorhinus ursinus
TAACAACAACAAAAATACACTTCCAGGATAAATGACAAGGGCAGAGGTGGTGGATAGCTGTGGTGTGATGTCAGAATGGATAACCCAGTACCCAGAGTTGGCTGATAATTAGTGTCTGTCCTATATGTATGGTGGATGAGAGAAAAAGGAATTTCCTGAAAATGCTTTTCCAAGCCCCCACATTTTTGCGGTGATGTTAAAGATGCTGGTTTCATAACTAAAAATGGGGAGTTCCAACTGTCATACAAAAGGAGTCTCTTATTATTTATTTCACAGTGAAAAAGCCCAAGTTAGGATGGGAAAGAATTTTCAAATGTTAAAGTTACAAAAAATGTGGTTGAGATTTCCATTCAAAATTCTCATACTAGAACATTTCTCATAGAACAGATTATACATTTACCTCTCATATAATAAAAAGACGTAAGATGTTTGGTTAACTATTGTAAAGATACTGCAGATGAAGATACTGAGGTCTCAAAGCAAGTTGATGACGGGTAATATTACTCAACAGAAACACTACATTTCTATGTGAAATTTTCAGTACATGCAGTGTTTTGGTGTTCATATTGTTATGTGCTCAAACTCGTTTGCACTTATGGAAGAATTTTTATACTTCATGGAAGATTGAGAGCTCAACTTATTTTTATGGTTAGCCAAAAAAGATAGGCTTTATGTTGCTATCAAAGACCTATCCATTGGCTATAACTGCTTTCAAAGAGAATTTATTATTCGGATAAGGTTTTCTTTTTTTAAGTAGGCCAGAATAAACAAACAAACAAACAAACAAATAACTAGAAAGAAAGTAAAGGAGAAATTTGTTAAGAAGGGACTATTTATGTTCACACTCATGAGTATAATTGATGCTGTGGATTTAAACTAATAAGTTATAATGTAAAAAGCAGATCAAGTGGAGATTAGAAAATTCAGGTACAGATCTTCCCAATTTCTGATACTTGGCAGAGCAGATATAGAGGAATGTGATTTGGGAGCTCAGTCTAATACTCAGCAATTGTTTTGAGACAAAAATAAGCCTTATAATTTGAAAATCGGTATTAAATTGTGCTTATGATATAAGCAGCATACACTGGTAGAGTGGGATCAGTTGATGTGAAGTGAAGTTAAACTGTTAAGATATTGGCAGTTTTTCAAACAGGAAGGATATTGTCGTCTTGAAGCTTCGATAGCAAGAATTAGTTAGGGATTCCATTCTAGGGAAAAATGGTGCCCAAAGGTCAAGAATTGTATTTTTTGCAGGACCAAGAATATAATAAATTTATAGTAGGCCTAGAAGTAAGACATTGAGCCATTTAGGACTCATTGTAATAGTTTTCTAGGCATAGGGTGGATCGTAGATGAGAAGTTGATTAGTTTTCTGTTCTGCATAAGAAATTGGCACAAGTGTAGTGACTTAAAACATCCCTTTATTAGTTCACAGGTCTTTAAGTCAGGATACTGGCATGAGGTGACTTTGGTTCTCTGATAAAGGTCTTTTTTTTTTTTTAAAGATTTTATTTATTTATTTGACAGAGAGAGACACAGCGAGAGAGGGAACAGAAGCAGGGGTTGTGGCAGAGGGAGAAGCAGGCTCCCCGCTGAGCAGGGAGCCCGATGTGGGGCTCGATCCCAGGACGCTGGGATCATGACCTGAGCTGAAGGCAGACGCTTAACGACTGAGCCACCCAGGTGCCCCTCTGATAAAGGTCTTAAAGGCCTGAAATCAGTATTAAAAACCTTGTCAGATAATTTGAACATCTAATTCATTTTGGGATTGGCATCATTCATCATTTCTCATTCAAGTTGTCATGTATCTGGGTCTCGGTACGAAAGGTGATGTTTTATTGTCTCTTGAACGCTCTGGCTATTATGTTAGGATACTTTGGTTCCTGTTTAAAGTTTGGTTTTTTTTTGTTTTGTTTTGTTTAAATTTTAGCAGTGATTTTGTTTAGTTTTGGTACACAGTGCCTCTTCTACTTTTGTGGACTGTGGTTCCATGACACTCTAATTTTCAGAACCTTTGTGGTACTGTTTTGTCGGCTTGATTTATCTTGTGCAGGTGGGGTTAGTACAGATCTGTGCCTGTGCTGCTTAAGCGGGCAGACAAAGCCTTCCAGGCCAGGGCACCTGGTGCTTCTAGATGGGGGAAGGGAAACTCTGGTCAACTTGGATGAAGAGCACTTCCTGGGCCAGGCACTTGTGTCAGGATCTCCCTTGTCTGTAAGGGATGGTGGGTACTTACCAAGTTGAGAGCTTTTTGTGGTGTTGGTAGGTATAGGCAAGTTGCCTGGTATCTCTGGGTATGGGAGAGGAGTCTCGGGCCCGGCTAAGGAGAAGACCACTTTCCAGGTGGGAGCTTTATATGGTGGGATCACTTTTGCTGGTACCCTTGACCACCAGTATGTCTGGGTGGGGAAAGGGGGCCTCAGGCCCAGTGGGGAAGGAAAGCACTTTTCCAGGTCACTTATTGTCAGCTGGGCTTCCAGCTGTTTCTCTTCACAGCTTCTGCAGAGCTCTCCTGATGTTTTCAGTGGGACTCCCAGTTGATGTGGTGGAGGAACAGCCTATTTGAACTGCTTTCTGTTACTCAGTTGGGAGTTAGGAAGTGCTGAGCCTGGGTCACCTTTTTCTTTTGGGAGGGGGTCATAAGAAGTCCTGCCACGAAGTTGTTCTTCCATTCCAAGGGTCCCTAGCCAATTCACTTTCTCCTTTCAAACTTTCAGAGTTCTCCTTTGGTTGTCTCATGTTATTTCTAGGACATAGAGTTGTACTTACAGGGGCGCCTGGGTGGCTCGATCGTTAAGCGTCTGCCTTCGGCTCAGGTCATGATCTCAGGGTCCTGGGGTCGAGCCCCGCATCGGGCTCCCTGCTCGGTGGGAAGCCTGCTTCTCCCTCTCCCACTCCCCCTGCTTGTGTTCCCTCTCTTGCTGTGTCTCTCTCTGTCAAATAAGTAACTAAAATCTTTATAGTTGTACCTATAGAGGGGGGAGCAGGAAGAAGCGGTATAAACCACCTTATCTGGACTAGAAATCCTGTGACTTTTAAGGGCTCACGTGATTAGGTCAGGCTCATTCTGGATAATCTCCCAATCAACTGTACCATACATCATAACCTAGGAATGGGAATGATTTTCCATCACATTCACAGGTGATATTCCAGGGGAGGGGCTACTCTAAAAGTCATTGGGGGCCATTCTAGAATTCTACCACCAAGGCATATGTGAATGTTACTGAAACATTGATTAGGCGGTTGTTATCCTCCGGAAGGTTGGAACACGTTAGGATAGCAAGCAGACAAGTACTGCTATAATTATTCTACTCACTTTAAATGAAATAGATGTGGTATCTGAAATACTTAGTAATAATCAGAATATACAAACAACTTTCAGAATTTAATGTGAATTTCAGAGGTTCATTTAAGACTTCATCTCCAGCCATGCAAATACCGTCTGTGTGAAAAATGTTCTAGCTCAAGGATGTATTAAAAGACTTGGCCAGCACACCCTGTTTATATTTATGTTTCTGTGTAATTACTGTGGCTGCCAGCAATTCACATAGAAAATAAAGGTCAGGGGCGCCTGGGTGGTTCAGCTGGTTAAGCATCTGCCTTGGGCTAAGTCATGATCTCAGGGTCCTGGGATTGAGCCCCACACTGGGGCCACCTGCTCAGCAGGGAGTCTGCTTCTCCCTCTTCCTCTGCCCCTCCCCCTTGCTCGTTCTCGCTCTCAAATAAATGAATAAAATCTTAAAAAAAAAAAAAGAAAACGTCAGTGATGCTTCTGACTTTAAATTTTTAGAGAAAGTGTAGACTTAACAGTGACCATATTTATATAGGTTGCACGCTATACAAAATTTATAACTGTTGCTTTGGTTATAATACAGTGTACTCTCCCCTAAACCAGGATTGAAAACTTTAAGCAAAATTTGCTGGTTTGGCCAATATACAAAAAATGAAAACAAAAACAGAAAATTAAAAAACTCCAGAGTTTCCAGGCTGAATTAGGAGAAAAATCCTTCACTCTGTTTGGATTGGAAAGGAAGCATGACCTAAAATTTGATCTTATGGACGATTTTATGGACAGACAATGCCTTGATTTATCATATAAAATGCCTCACAAGGTACAAACTTGGTAAATTCGTTATTTTCCATACCTGGTGATCTGATCACTTGTACCAACAGTTAGAGGCCAAAAACAATCCTTATGAACAAGAGTGGAGGAGGGCTTACATTAACTGGACCATTGTGACGCAGGCATGATTTTGAAGTGAGAGCAAAATTTTCCTGAAATACTCTGTCATTATCCCCTTTCTATTATTTAATTTCCTTGATTTAAAAATAGGATAAACTTGGGGCACCTGTGTGGCTCAGTCGTTAAGCATCTGCCTTCCGCTCGGGTCATGATCCCAGGGTCCTGGGATCGAGCCCCGCATCGGGCTCCCTGCTTGGTGGGAAGCCTGCTTCTCTCTCTCCCAATCCCCCTGCTTGTGTTCCCTCTCTCGCTGTGTCTCTCTCTGTCAAATACATAAATCTTAAAAAAAAAAAATAATAATAAAGTGTCATGGTTTTGGGTGTGATACTTTGTTGGGGACGATTAGAGTTGAATTAAGTAGGCATGTTTTTGAACTCCAGTTTTTCAGATTACAACTTGGGAGGCTCTAAGCAGTAATTGGGTGCTTTGGATCATTCACATAAAGATTAAGATATATAAACCATAAGACACTTTATAAGAATAAAGGATATGTTTTTAAAAAATCATATGAACTAAACTTATAAATGAAAAGAAATTCGGGGCACCTGGGTGACTCAGTCGGTTAAGCGTCGGACTCTTGGTTTTGGCTCAGGTCATGACCTCAGGATCCGGGGATCGAGCTCTGAGTCGTGGGATCGAGCCCTGAGTCCGGCTCTGTGCTCAGCACGGAGTCTGCTTGAGTTTCTCTCCCTCCACCGCTTTTCCCCGCCCGCGTCCCCCCACCACGTTCTGAAATAAATCTTTAAAAAAAAAAAAGAAATTGAGACTTGAATGTACTTATAAAGAAAACTGAAGAAATACCTATACTGGCTTTTTTCCTTAGTTGTTTACCATCACAGCAAAGCAAAGTGTGACATGTTTAAGAGCAACGCAATTAAATTCTATGGCTTTCTCATCTCATCACTTCTAAAGATAGCGTACTTGTTCTCTTCTTCATGGTACCAGCTCTGAATAGATGAAAGGAAAATTAAAAGAGGATTGTTAAAGAGCTGAGTCGAAGAGCGGAATGGAGGGCAAGGGGAAGAAGCAACTACCACCTCCCTCTACGCCTTCAAGCCTAGTGGTGATGATACTGGTTTCTCCCAGTTGCTAGCCTCAGGGTACTTCATCATCTCTTGGGTTCCTTTCATTCTTTACACATTTTTAGTAAATAGTCTCTTCATTAAGCCCTATTCCATCACCCTTTTCAAGTGTGCCATCAATTTTTGCCCAGGACCCTAACTGATACATTAGTAGTGGAAAATGGGAGAAACTTTAAGGTAGTATTAAGGGTTGGGATAAACTGCTGGGAAGAAAGATAGGAAGAGAAAGTTTTTAAAGCTTTTTACAGCATTCTATGAATGTAATGACTTTTTTATGTGAGTGACTCTCATAAATTCTTAACTTGCTTAATTATTTTGGTTGTGTTCCTGTCTCTTTGCATGCACATCTAAGATGAGCCACGGCTATGAGAGGTCTGGGATTTGCATGACTAGATAAGACTACTAGGCTCTATGTGGATTGATTATATATTAAGACATTGCTCTCATGGAATCAGGAACATCCCACCCTAGTGTACCTGCTAAGTTTCTTTTGAATTCGGTGATCCATTATGGTGTGAAATTTGTTTTTGCTCTCAGATAGGACAATATTGTTTGGTTTTTTAATGTTTCCTTTTATTTTGTAACAGAAATTGAGGAAAGTCTGGTCCTTCCTTCAGGAACCAATGATTCAGTTCAGAGTGTTACACTGGGATTCAATTTTAGATTAGATTCAGATTCTTATATTTAACAGATAGGAAAATATTGTTGTCAGATAGGACAATATATATATATATATATATAATTAGTCTTATATATATATATATATATATATTTAATTCTGGAACAGAATTTGGGGAAAGTCCAGTCATTCCTTCTGGAAACAATTATTCAGTTCAGATTGTTATATCGGGATTCAATTTTAGATGAGATTCAGATTGTTATATTTAAGAATCATTCCAAAAATGGGTATTAGGCAGGCCACTACTGTTTGTCCATCACTATAAACGTTTATATAGCTGAGAATTTAGATCTCAGAATTGTCTCTTTCTCCAGAATCTACTGCTTCCCTACGACAAATAGGACAGGTAGAGTTCTCCGACAGCCAGCGATCGATACAGTGGACATGAAATTCATGGGAGCAAGGTAGGATGCGAAGTCTGTTGCCTTCTGTGTACTCTGTGATGCAAATACTACAGGCTTTTAATGCACCACTTTTACCAACAGATCTTATAGCCAAGTTGTCAATTTGTGCTTTGGTGAGTCCTGTAGTTTCGTCATGATGGTCTTCATTCAAGAGGATAAAATGATCCAGATTAAGGGAGGTCCAAGAGTCACTTTCATCAAATATTATTGGGCTCATAGGTCTACTTTCTCGCCTGGTTTCTGATGGTGGGCCTGTTGATAAGCTTATTTCATTACTGCCTCCAGACATCAGTGATCCAATTTCTGAATTTTCATCACCGGAGCTGGAACTGGAAACAGGACTAGGATTGAAACTAGATATGTAGCTGGAATTTGAACTAGAAATCAATGAAAAATTTGAATGGAAATCAGGACTAGGATTTGAATTGGAACCAGAACTAGTCCTACCACCAGAACCATCTCTTTCATTTGGTGCCTCTGCCCTTTCCCTGTTTTGACTTGAGGGTGAGACCCCGTGCACTAAATCACTGTCACTGCCCATAAGGTGACTTGAGTCACTGAATCTTGTCACGGTCTGCGTTAATGTGCTCTGAATTGCAATAGATGTTGTATCATTTAAATCAGTATTTAAAATTCTGTGAATGGGACTACTGATGGTACTGACAGAAGCTGTTGTATCTGTCTGCTCAAAAGGTGGAAACGTATGCCTAAGTCTTCCTTGTTCACTTTCGAAAGTGACCGTGTTGTTTAGTGTCTCAGATGTTAACAGAGTTCTGCTAGCTATGCTATCACTATAAGAATATGCCCCAAGATGAACTTGTCCGACTTCAAGATTGCACATTATGGTTGAACTTCTCTGTTCCACTTCCCAAGATTCACCATCACTGGTTGGGTCTGAAGAACTTTCTTCTTGAACAGCATTCCTTGTTCCGGAAGTTGAAAAAAGACCCCTATTTTGCAGCTCAGGTTCAGTTATTTGCTGTCTTGATGTTTCTTGGTGCTGAATTCTAGAAAATAACTCGGGCTCCTCTACTAGAAGCTGCTCAAAAATCTCAGGTGCTATATTCTGATGATATCTTAGTAAAAGTTCACTCAGTGAATTTGGAGCTGAACTACTTTCAGTTCTTGGTCTGGTTCTCCGATGCTCTGGGCTCCTGCTTCTTGCTCTTCGCTGACCACTGGTAACTGGCACTTCTATTAATGTTTCAGTTGTACTTTGTTCTGATGTAGGTCGTCTTAAAAATGTTGATCCAGATTGTGTATTTTCCGCTTGCCTTTGGATGTGTTCCATATTGTCTCCTCTGGGAAGTCTTGTAGATGGTACGTACTCGTTCTCTGGATTTGGGCTCCCATTATTAACATCAAAATTCATTTCTAAGCCAAATCTGGAATTACTGCTATTTGAATTAATTTGGCTCAATTCTTCCCAAGATTGGTTTTCTGTTTGCCCACTTGTCACATTTTCAGTTTGTCCAAAAAAGCTAATCCAGTCTAGTAGAGAGTCACCACTAGATGTATTGTCAGAAGAATCTCCTCTACCTGTTAACAAAAAAAAGTGGGGGCTGAAAGGAACTACCAAAATTAGAACCATCATAAAATAGCACTCTGAAACCTTGTTTCAAAAGCAAACAAAAAATTAGAACTCTAATACTCAGATGTTTTAAACATAGTTCACATTTACAGAGTTAATATTTTGTAAATGACATTTTCTAGATGTACAAGTAGAGGCAGGAAAGTTTGAGTTCCTTCTGAAAAGAGCTAGCTAATCCTAGATAAATTTAGAGAATTTTTTTTTTTAAAGGAATCTGGAGGAAGTCTGTTTTCAATATTTCATCATATACATGGCTTGTGTACCACCGTGGGAGGACAGTCGAGAGAACATTTTTTTTATTCCACTGTCAAAACACTAATGCAATTAAACAAGGTTAAGGTACAGTGCTAGTATTTTAGTTCAATTTACATTACAGCCTAATTCTCATTAGCCTACAACATTACTTCTTCTAGGCTCTTAAGTGCTTATGGTAATACACGAAGTTGTTTTAAAATATAAGACTATTGTAGCCGTGCCCAAATTTAAATAAAGTTTATAGCTTTAAAAGTTTTTGAATACTTCTTAATGTTACCCAGATTTCGAGTTGACGTGAAATTGAAGGTCAGATCAAATGAATGGACTGAACCTAGCATAGTATATATGAGGTTGTATTTAAGAACCAAACTATTATATAGCGTTTTCAGTCGATAGTAAAATTCTCTACTTCACGCTAGGAGAGAAGCACCAGACCTGATTGGAGCAGGGTTTCTCCACCTTAGCACTGTTGACATTTTGGTGCTGGATGATTCTTAGTTTTGGGGAGCTATCCTATCCATTGTGAGGCGTTTGGCAGTCTCCTTGGCCTCTGCCCCCTATTTGCCAGTAACACCCAGTCATCATTTTTGACAACCAAAAATATCTCCAGACATTGTCAAATGTCCCTTGGGGATTGGGGGCAGAATCACCCCCAGTTGAATAGAGTATATATGTTTTTTTTGCTGGAGAGGAATTCCCTGTCTTTATAGAAAAAATAATTCCGGAAGTAGGAGGGACTTTTAGTTGAGGTAGAAAACCAAGAAAAATATCAATAGGCTGTTTCACACTGTTTCCCATTAAAGTAACCCAAATGTGAACTGGGGAAAAAAAAAAATCTTGACATTCTCACCAAAAGTCAAGTAAATACCAGTTCTTTTTAATGAGAAGTTACTTAGCACCAAATTAATGTGTGCCACTTCCCTATCGTCTTTGGCTGACACTACTATAAAGTTCCTTACCCATCCCATTCTATTTTCCCTAAAAGTGAAATATACCTGTATTTTCGTCTAAATTTTGTGGTGGGTCTTTAATTCGTTGAAGTCTCCTCTGCAACTCTTCTAATGTAGTTTCACCTGGGATGCCCAGCAAATTGTTATCCCTCATAAGCGTGTAATCTTCTTCACTCAGGTTATTTACAAATTGATAGAAATCTTCTTCCCGGACCAATCGGTCCATCTGACTTCTGCGCAGGGCCGCAGATTTATCTTCTTCATCGTCGGAACCTGAATTTTCCATCTTGATGAACGAGTGGAAGGATATCTGACTTTTATGACATGCTGTTGAAAAACAATAACTGGGTCTTAATTTATATACGAATATATCTATATAATATATGAAATACACTAACTGGATTCTCTTTCTGCTTCGGTTAGAGTGCCGGAACCCAACGCGGTTGGATCTGCCTCCGCGTGGGTTTCTCCTCCCCCGTCCCCCTCACCACAGTGCTGCGGCTCCTTATGAGTTCCTAGTTGAGACTCGCCTTTATCTGAGAGCTTGCTAGGCGCCGTTGCCTAGGTATCCATTGTATTCCTCATTGTTACCAACTAGGGACTACATTCATTCGAAACCGGCAAATACTGCGGAGGCCTATTGTGTGCCAAGCACTGTCCTTCACCTCCTTTTACCTGCATGAACCTATTCTCCAGGTTTCAGGGGGCTTTTCCACGTTCTGCTATGCTCTAGTTATTTGTTTGTTAAATTAAAGAACCCAAATACAGCTAGTTATATTACATATGACTGCCTTCTTCAAAAGGTCACAGCGAAGTCACTCTAGTCAAATGTAACAGTTCTCGTTTTCAGGTGCCCAGGGAACTCTCTTTTCTCCTCATGAATTCCTCAAATCATCAGCACTCACTAAGAAAGCCCACAGTTTTTTTTGTTTGTTTGTTTCAAAGATTTTATTTATTTATTTGACAGAGACACACACAGCGCGAGAGGGAACACAAGCAGGGGGAGTGGGAGAGGGAGAAGCAGGCTTCCCGCTGAGCGGGGAGCCCGATGTGGGTGGGACTCGATGTGGGACTCCATCCCAGGATCCCAGGACTCTGGGATCATGACCCGAGCCGAAGGCAGAGGCTTAACGACCGAGCCACCCAGGCGCCCCAAGAAAGCCCACAGCCTTTGATAATTTACCAGAGCCATAGCTGAATTTCTTTAGTTGGGTCTTTTCCTTTTCAATGTTTTATTATCATTTTTATTATTATTTATTATTTTTAAATATTGTTATCCTTTTCACTCTTACTGGCCTCCTCTTTTATTCTACAGTCCCTCAAGCTTCTGTGAAAGCAAAACAAAACAAAACAAAAACCAATAAAAACTTTCGCAGGTTTTCTGGTCAATTCCTTAAGGAAATTTCCACAAAAGCATAGGTTCATTTTTGTTCTCCTTTCTCATAAATATTATAAATAATCCTGAAATCTGGCCAGAACATCACAGGCACTTTTAAAACAGATCTAAAATAGCTATTTTGCCTGCTGTAATGTGTGCTGATTTTGCTGATTTTGTTCCATGTATGTTAGTGCAGCCAGGATGGCATAGTGAGAATAATGCTCCTTTGCAGTGCTATCTGGAGGAGACCTCTCAAGAGTTTTTGGACTCATTAATATTACCAGTCCCACTTAACACTTGTTTGGGAATCCTTCAACTTGTTCGTGTAAAGACAAGATTTGGCTATGGAATTTGAAACACTATTCAGTTGGACTTATTTAACAATGAATCTGTCCAGCATAAACAATCACTTAATGTCCACGAGAGATATGTCAAATATTGCAGAAATCTGTACTCCCAAGTAATTTATTTTCCAGGTGGTGGAAACGTCACGCAGAAACTGCGAAAATATAATATATTATATGCGGTAAGAGGTTTATATCTATAATACTGTATAAGTACAAGGAACTGTGTGATGATTATTTAATGGGAGTTGGGGAATATGTCACAGATAGTACATTTAAATCTGGATCTTTATAATTATGAGGTTCTACTGGTGGAAAGTGTCAGTTGGGTATGTGTTGGTGAAGAGAGAGTATGTCGGACTGAAGGAATAGACTTGAAAGACCTTGGCTTCTTTGGGGAACTGTGGCCACAATTTTGGAGTTGGGGTGGAAATGATGTGAAATTTATCCCAGAAGGAATAATTGACACAGACTATAAATTGAGTTTTGAGTTTTTTCCTGTAAGAAATAGGACACAGATTAAGATGTTTTATTATTTTTTGAGAACAGATAATGGATTTGGTTTTTACCTGCTTAGTGTCCACTTAATGATAATAGCACCCTGATTTTCCTGAAGGAAAAACCCATTTCTCAATCTTAGTCCAGCTGGTTTAGGTTCAGCTGAATTCACTGCCACAGATAAAGGAAAGGACACATGATGCAGCCATGTCTAATCAACAGATCTCAAATTGCTGGTTATGGTAGCTGGATTAAGCATGGGCATGTGACCAAAAAAGTGTGTTTAAAAGTTAAATCTGGGGCGCCTGGGTGGCGCAGTTGGTTGTATATCTGACTCTTGGTTTCGGCTCAGGTCATGATCTCAGGGTCATGGAATCAAGCCCTTGCTCAGCAAGGAGTCTGCTTGGGTTTCTCTCGCCCTCTGCTCCTCCCCCCTCCCTGTGCTCTGTCTCTCTCACACAAATAAATTAATAAGTCTTTAAAAAAAATTTCTTTAAAGTTAAATCTGAGATGTTATCTATAACTATTGAAAATGAAAAATTATTTTTTAATGTGGTTGCTAAGCTGGTAGGATGTAAACCTGAAGATGAGGAAAATCAACGTAAAGAGACAAACAGATGGAGAAAGGGCCAGATACCTAAGAAAACATTCGGGAAATACCTGAAGCTTGATGTGCCTTAGGATCTTTAGCTCTAGTAAACCAACGTATTTCTTCTTCTTCTTTTTTTAATGTAAAGCTTGTGTAGAATTTCTGTCACTTAAACCTGGAAGGTTCCTAACAGTTGTAACAAGAGAGTGATAGGATCAGTGATCTAGTCAGATGTCAAAAGGTAATTTTTAATAAATCTACCACCTAAAACTTATTTGCTATTGTCCATTTTATAAAGTTAGCTTGTTTATATAAGTTTAATTGGGTTTAGTCTTTTATGAAAATATAAGAATACAGATTTTTTGGTCATTTTTTAAGTAAGTATCAGACAGTGAAACTGTATATAATTAAGTTGAAATAAACGAGCAGTTATTTTCATTTGATTATGAATCAAATCTGGTTAGGCATATAATGTTAATCTGTTAGATAAATTTCCTACTTCTCTGTACCATGAGATCCTTTTAAAGTGTCCCTATTTTCGTATGTGCTTCACAGATTATACAATGTTTTCTGATACCTTGGCCCAGTAATGCTCATTTGTCAGTTGAAGAGAAAATATCCCGAGGTAAATTACCACTGAGCATTTGGCTTATATTAAGAAACGGAATGGTTCTGATGGGAACTAAAATGTCTTTCACTGATAACCTTAATAAAGAGTGAGATAATGTTATGTGACCAGTTAGCTCCCTGGTGGGATTTTTAGGATGCCTAAGTTTGGCAAAGTCTTAATTAGCGTGTGTAGGTATGTGCTTGTGTGTGCACATACGCATATAGGTGTGATGTGTTTAAAAATTTAAACGGATGTTTGGTTAGGTTAATAACCGCTGGCTCAAGTGTAGTTTCTGGGTACTAGTAATAAGTCTATTTCAGTTAAGTCTTGAAGTTTCCTTTGCAGTGTGAATGTACTTCATCTCAAACATCGAGCTCCTACAGCATTATCATTATTGTCTGCTTTAAAGTCTTGTTTTTGATATTTGTTATCAAACACCACAATTGATGTTTCCAAACGTTATTTGAATTCAGTGTATTTAAAAGCAAAATGCTTGAGGCAATTCAGTATGTAAGAAAGAGTATTGAGAATTTAGAGACCCAGGTTGAAGACTAATCATTAATTCGTTATTTGCCCAGTCATTTGAAGTCTCTAGACTCCCATTTCTGAAACTTTAATATGACAAAGTTGAATCTGTTTTTCAGAGTTTGATTTAGTCAGTTGATTAGACAGAGAATTAGGCAGTGGGAATTGAAAAGGGTACCTGAACCATAGTGGTGCTGGATTGGCAACCATGAAGTAGAGAGGAAAGGTTGAATGGGGATTAAGTTAGTGCAGCAGCGCTGAGCTAACACAGAAGCAAGTGTATATATACACACACGCACTGATGCACACATACTCACTGAGTATGGGGTGTGTACACACACATACACACACAGATGCACACATACTGAGCATGGGGTGTATATTTATACATACACACAAACACACACACACAGAAGCACACATACTGAGTATGGGGTGTGTATATATACACACACACACACACACATACTCACTGAGTATGGGGTGTGTATACACACACACACACAC
>NW_027398119.1:0-13651 GCF_003265705.2 Callorhinus ursinus
ATTACAAAGCTGTCATCATCAAGACAGTATGGTACTGGCACAAAAACAGACACATAGATCAATGGAACAGAATCGAGAGCCCAGAAATGGACCCTCAAGTCCATGGTCAACTCATCTTTGACAAAGCAGGCAAGAATGTCCAATGGAAAAAAGATAGTCTCTTCAACAAATGGTGTTGGGAAAATTGGACAGCCACATGCAGAAGAATGAAACTGGACCATTTCCTTACACCACACACAAAAAGAGACTCTAAATGGCTGAAAGACCTAAACGTGAGACAGGAGTCCATCAAAATCCTAAAGGAGAACACAGGCAGGATCCTCTTCGACCTCAGCCGCAGCAACTTCTTCCTAGAAACATTGCCAAAGGCAAGGGAAGCCAGGGCAAAAATGAACTCTTGGGATTTCATCAAGATCAAAAGCTTTTGCACAGCAAAAGAAACAGTCCACAAAACCAAAAGACAACCGACAGAATGGGAGAAAATATTTGCAAATGACAGATCAGATAAAGGGTATTATCCAAAATGTATAAAGAATCTATCAAACTCAACACCCAAAGAAGAAATAATCCAATCAAGAAATGGGCAGAAGACATGAACAGACATTTCTCCAAGGAAGACATCCAAATGGCCAACAGAGACATGAAAAAGTGCTCAACATTGCTCAGCATCAGGGAACTCCAAATCAAAACCTCAATGAGATACCACCTCACACCAGTCAGAATGGCTAAAATGAACAAGTCAGGAAACGACAGATTTTGGCGGGGATGTGGAGAAAGGGGAACCCTCCTACACTGTTGGTGGGAATGCACGCTGGTGCAACCCCTCTGGAAAACAGTATGGAGGTTCCTCAAACAGTTGAAAATTGAGCTACCGTATGATCCAGCAATTGCACTACTGGGTATTTACCCCAAAGATACAAATGTAGGGATCCAAAGGGGTACTTGCACCCCAATGTTTATAGCAGCAATGTCCACAATAGCCAAACTGTGGAAAGAGCCAAGATGTCCATCGACAGATGAATGGATAAAGAAGATGTTGTATATATACGCAATGGAATATTATGCAGCCATCAAAAAGAATGAGATCTTGCCATTTGCAATGACGTGGATAGAAATGGAGGGTGTAATGCTGAGTGAAATAAGTCAATCAAAAAAAGACATATATCATATGACCTCACTGATATGTGGAATTCTTAATCTCAGGAAACAAACTGAGTGTTATTGGAGGGTTGGGGGGGTGGGAGGGATGGGGTGGCTGGGTGATAGATATTGGGGAGGGTATGTGCTATGGTGAGCACTGTGAATTGTACAAGACTGATGAATCTCGGATCTGTACTTCTGAAACAAATAATGCAATATATATGTTAAGAAAAAAAAAAGAAGAAGAAGATAGCAGGAGGGGAAGAATGAAGTGGAGTAAGTTGAGGTGGAGACGAACCATGAGAGACGATGGACTCTGAAAAACAAACTGAGGGTTCTAGTGGGGAGGAGGGTGGGGGGATGGGTTAGCCTGGTGATGGGTATTAAGGAGGGCACGTTCTCCGTGGAGCACTGGGTGTTATGCACAAACAATGTATCATGGAACACATCAAATCTAATGATGTAATGTATGGTGATTAACATAACAATAAAAAATTATTTTAAAAAAGATAAAAACATAAGACTGGAAAAAACATTTGCAAAAGACATATCTAGCAAAGGACCAGTATCTGGAATATATAAAGAACTCTCAAAACTCAACATTTAAAAAAAAACTAAAAAATAAGCAGAAGACAGAACAAATATTTCACCATCGAGGAAATGCAGATGGAAATTAAACCCGCAAAGATGTTGAATGTCACCAGCCATCAGGCAAATGCAATTTAAAACCACATGAAATATTACTATGCATCTATCAGAATGGCTAAAATTAAAAATATTGGTGGGGTGCCTGACTAACTTGGTAGAGCATGTGACTCTTGATCTCAAGGTTGTAAGTTTGAGCCCCATGTTGGGTGTAGAGATTACTTAAAAATAAAATCTTAAAAAAACTAAAAAAATATTTTGTGTGGAACAATGATAGACCTATTCTCATGTTGGCTTAATCAAACTCTTTGATGAAAAATATTCGAAGGACCCAAATTTGTAGCAAATTCCATGGCAGTTTTAACGTTGAAGCTGCATTGTAAATAAACTGGGCATTCTTGATATTTGAATATGGAATATGTGCACAGGGAAAGGAAATAAACATTGCATTTTATAAGCACTGTATTGTTAAGTGAAAAATGTAATGTCTTAAATAAAACTATATTAAAATTGGCACAATAAATAAATATATAAATAAATAAATACTGTGGCAACACCAAATGCTGGTAAGGAAGCAGAAAAACAATCATCATGCATTGCTAGGGGAATGTAAAATGGTATAGTCATTCTGGAAAAGTCTGGCAGTTTCTTTAAAAACTAAACATGCAATTAACATAAAATCCAGCAATTGTAATCTTGGGCATTTATCCCAGAGAAATGAAATTTTATGTTCACACAAAAACATACACATGAATGTTCATAGCACCTTTACTTGTAATAGCCAGAAACTGGAATCAGCCCAGAACTTCTTCAACACATGAATGGTTAAACAACTGTGCTACATGCATACCATGCAGTACTACACAGCAATAAAAACTAGTAATACATACGTGGATGAATCTGCAGAGAATTACGCTGAATGAAGAAAGCCAATCATAAAATGTTGCATACTATATGATTCCATTCATATAACATTTTGAAATGACCAAATTTTAGAAATGGAAGACAAATTTGTGGTGGCCAGAGGTTAGGAAGGGGAGGTGAGGAGATGGGGTGGGATGGGGAAGTGGGTATGGGTCTAAAATGGCAACATGAGAGACTTTGTGGTGTTGAAATTGTTCAGTATCCAGGTGCTGGATACAGGAACTTATACAAATGATCAAGATATATGGAACTTAATGCATACTGTACACACACACACACACACACACACACACACACACACACAAGTAAGTAAAATTAGGGAAATCTGAATAAGATTGATGGATTGTATCAATGTCCCTATCCTGGTTGTGATAATATACTGTTTTGCAAAATATTACTACTACTGGGGAAACCTGGGCAAAAAGTGCAAGGGATCTCCCTGTATTATTTCTTATAACTGCACATGAATCTATAATTACCTCAATAAAAATTTATATTAGAAAATCAATTAGCAAACAGTAGACCTTAACTCAAATTTATTAATAATTATGTTAAGTATACATGGATTAAACATTTCAGTTAAAAGGCAGATATTTTCAAAATGAAAATCATGGCCTAGCTATATGCTGTCTATAAAATATACACTAAATACAAGGATATGAGGGGTGCCTAGGTGGTACAGTCAGTTAAGCATCCAACTCTTGGTTCCAGGTCTGGCCCGGATCTCAGGGTCATGAGATCAAGCTCCACACTGGGCTCCACACTCAGTGCAGAGTTTGCTTGAGATTCTCTCTCCCTCCCTCCCTTTGCCCCTCCTGCTCATTCTCTCTCTCTCTCAAATAAATAAAGAAATCTTTAAAAAAATAAATAAATACAAGGACGTGAATAGTTTGAGGGTTTTTTTTAAAGGGAAACAATTTCCCATGCATAAACATATATTTAAAAGGTGAAATGACAGTATAAATATCAGACATAATAGACTTTAAGACAAGGAGTATTACCAGAGATACATTTCATAAGATTAAAGCATCACTATTTTAGGAAAACATAAGAAAAATAAAATACATGCACCTGATAATAGAGCTTGAAAATACAGGAAAGAAAGATTGATAAAATTAAGGGGAGAGGAGTTAGGTAAGATGGCGGAGGAGTAGGAGACCTAAATTTTGTCTGGTCCCAGGAATTCGGCTGGATAGGGATCAAACCATTCTGAACACCTACGAACTCAACAGGAGATCGAAGAAAAGACTAGCAACAACTCTGAACAGAAAAGCAACCACTTTCTGGAAGGTAGGACGTGCGGAGAAGTGAATCCGAGGCGATATTCGGGAGGATAGACGGCGGGGGAAGGGGCCTCCATCAGCCGCTACTGGCAAGTGATAGAGCAGCAGAGCACAAAATCAGAACTTTTAGAAGTCAGCTCCACTGAGGGACGTCGCTCCTGTGGCTAAGCGGGGGGTGAAACCGTTGCTGGGACAGTGTGGTCTCAGGACCCTCGGGGTCACAGAAAGACCAGGGGTCCCTGAGTGCGGCAGAGCTCCCAGGTATCAGAGCGGGGAAGCCGGCTGCAGAGACGGAGCCGAGGCATGGACTCTCAGCTCAGGGTTGCCATAAACCGTCATCCGCAGCACAGTTGGGCCACTGCTCTTCCAGCAGGGACCCAACAACCGGCAGATCTGGGGAGAATCCTCTTCCTCCCCCGGGAGGAGCAGCATGGGAGCCCACCGCAGGGATCTGCTGGGTTTGGAAACTCCACACGGGGTCGGGTGCCAGAGATAGAAACGCTTGGTCACAGGCCAGGTGAGCACGGAGTGCGGCCGGAGATGGGGGAGACGGGAGTGACTGACTGCTTTTCTCTGGGGGCGCACTGAGGAGCGGGGCCCCAAGTTCTCGGCTCCTCCGGGGTAGAGATTGGGAGGCCGCCATTCCACTCTCGTCCTCCAAGGCTGTACGGAAAGCTTGCAGGGAACAAGAGCTCCCAAGAGCAAACCCGAGCAGATTACTTAGCCCGGACCAACAAGGGTGGGGCAATTCTGCCTCTGGCAAAGACATTTGGGAACCATGGCAACAGGCCCCTCCCCCGAAAGATCAGCAAGAACAGCCCACCAAGACCAAGTTTACTGATCAACAAGAACAGCAGAACTCCAGCGCTAGGAGAATTCTGCACATAGAATTCATGGGTTTTTCCCCATGATTTTTTAGTCTTCCAAAGTTAATTTTTTTAAACTTTTTTGAAATTTTCTTTTTCCCTTTTTCAAACAACATCTTATCAATCCCTTTTTTATTATTTTTCATTTTTAGAGTCATATTCTATCCTTTCATAGTAGTTAACCTTATTTTTGGTATATATATATATATATACACATCAGATGTTCTCTCCTTAAAATTTTGGGATACAATTTCTTCTAACAGACCAAAATATACCCTAAATCTCTAATGTATGGCTTTGTTCTAGTCTCCTGCCTGATCACATTCTCTCCCTTTTTTTTTATTCCTCTTCTTTCTTTTTTCAACCAACTTCTTATCTCATCAATTCCTTTTATAAAATCTTTTATAATTTTCATCTTTACAGTCATATTCCATCCCTTCATCGTATTAACCCTTATTCTTGTACATATATAAGTGTTTCTTTCTTTAACATTTTGGGAGGCACTTTCTTCTAACAGACCAAAATACACCCAAAATCTACTGTGTGGCACTGATCTATTCACCAGCCTGATCAATTTGATCATATTCTTTTTTTCTTTATCTTCTTCTTTTTTTTTTCTTTCCCTTTCTTTCCTCCCGGTTTCAGGTCTCTTGTGATTTGTTTAGTGGATATTCTTCTGGGGTCATTGTTACCCTGTTAGCATTTTGTCCTATCATTCATCTATTCTCCTCTGGACAAAATGACAAGATGGAAAAAATCACCTCAAAAAAAGGAACAAGAGGCAGTACTGACTGCCAGTGACACAATCAATATGGACATTAGTAAGATGTTGGAACTAGAGTTCAGAATGATGATTTTAAAGATACTAGCTGGGCTTGAAAAAAGCATGGAAGATATTAGGGAAACCCTTTCTGGAGAAATAAAAGAACTAAAATCTAACCAAGTTGAAATAAAAAAGGCTATTAATGAGGTGAAATAAAAAATGGAGGTTCTAACTGTTAGGATAAATGAGGCAGAAGAGAGAATTAGCGATATAGAAGACCAAATGATGGAAAATAAAGAGGCTGAGAAAAAGAGAGATAAACAACTACTGGATCACGAGGGCAGAATTCGAGAGATAAGCGATACCATAAGACGAAACAATATTAGAATAATTGGGATCCCGGGAGAAAAAGAGAGAGAGGGGCAGAAGGTATTTTGGAGAAAATTATACCAGAGAACGTTCCTAATTTGGGGAAGGAAACAGGCATCAAAATCCAGGAGGCACAGAGAACACCTCTCAAAATCAATAAAAATAGGTCAACACCCTGACATCTAATAGTAAAACTTACAAATCTCAAAGACAAAGAGAAAATCCTGAAAGCAGCTCAGGAGAAGAGATATATAACCTACAATGGTAGAAACATTAGATTGGCAACAGACCTATCCACAGACACCTGGCAGGCCAGAAAGGACTGGCATGATATATTCAGAGCACTAAATGAGAAAAATATGCAGCCAAGAATACTATATCCAGCTAGGCTATCATTGAAAATAGAAGGAGAGATAAAAAGGTTCCAGGAAAAACAAAACTAAAGGAGTTTGCAAACACAAAACCAGGCCTATAAGAAATATTGAAAGGGATCCCCTAGGCAAAGAGAGAGCCTAAAAGTAACAGACCAGAAAGGAACACAGACAATATACAGTAACAGTCACCTTACAGGCAATACAATGGCACTAAATTCATATCTTTCAATAGTTACCCTGAATGTAAATAGGCTAAATGCCCAATCAAAAGACACAGGCTATCAGATTGGATAAAAAAACAAGACCCATCTATACGCTGTCTGCAAGAGACTCATTTTAGACCCAAAGTCACCTCCAGATTGAAAGTGAGGGGGTGGAAAACCATTTACCATGCTAATGGACACCAAAAGAAAGCTGGGGTGGCAATCTTTATATCAGAAAAATTAGATTTTTTTAAAAAGATTTCATTTATTTATTTGACAGACAGAGACAGTGAGAGAGGGAACACAAGCAGGGGGAGTGGGAGAAGAGGCAGACCTCCCGCCGAGCAGGGAGCCTGATGCAGGGCTCAATCCCAAGACCCTGGGATCATGACCTGAGCTGAAGGCAGATGCTTAACGACTGAGACCCAACAAATTAGATTTTTTTTAAAATTTTTTTATTGTTATACTAATCACCATATATTACATCATTAGTTTTTGATGTAGTGTTCCATGATTCATTGTTTGTGCATAACACCCAGTGCTCCACGCAGAATGTGCCCTCTTTAATACCCATCACCAGGCTAACCCATCCCCCTACCCTCCTCCCGTCTAGAACCCTCAGTTTGTTTTTCAGAGTCCATCGTTTCTCATGGTTCGTCTCCCCGTCCGACTTACTCCCCTTCATTCTTCCCCTACTGCTATCTTCTTCTTTTTCTTTTTTCTTAACATATGTTGCATTATTTGTTTCAGAAGTACAGATCTGTGATTCAACAGTCTTGCACAATTCACAGCACTCACCATAGCACATACCCTACCCAATGTCTATCACCCAGCCACCGCAACCCTCCCACCCCCCCACCCCTCCAGCAACACTTAGTTTGTTTCCTGAGATTAAGAATTCCTCATATCAGTGAGGTCATAGGATACATGTCTTTCTCTGATTGACTTATTTCACTCAGCATAACACCCTCCATTTCCATCCACATCATTGCAAATGGCAAGATCTCATTCCTTTTGATGGCTGCATAATATTCCATTAACACCCCATCAAAAAGGAGAATTACAGACCTATATCCTTGATGAACATGGATGCAATATTTCCCACCAAAATACTAGCCAATAGGATCCAACAGTAAATTAAAAGGATTATTCACCACAACCAAGTGGGATTTATCCCTGGGCTGCAAGGTTGGTTCAACATCTGCAAATCAGTCAATGTGATACAATACATTAACAAAAGAAAGAACAAGAACCATATGATCCTCTCAATAGATGCAGAAAAAAGCATTTGAGAAAGTACAGCATCCCTTCTTGATCAAAACTCTTCAGAGTTTAGAGATAGAGGGTACATACCTCAATATCATAAAAGCCATCTATGAAAAACCTACAGCGAATATCATTCTCAATGGGGAAAAGCTGAGAGCTTTTCCCCTAAGGTCAGGAACACGGCAGGGATGTCCACTCTCACCACTGCTATTCAACATAGTATTAGAAGTCCTAGCCACAGCAATCAGACAACAAAAAGAAATCAAAGGCATCCAAATCGGCAAAGAAGAAGTCAAACTCTCACTCTTTGCAGATGATATGATACTGTATGTGGAAAACCCAAAAGACTCCACCCCAAAACTGCTAGAACTCATACAGGAATTCAGTAAAGTGGCAGCCTATAAAATCAATGCACAGAAATCAGTGGCATTCCTATATAGCAACAACAAGACAGAAGAGAGACAAATCAAGGAGTCGATCCCATTTACAATTGCACCCAAAACCATAAGATACCTTGGAATAAATCTAACCGAAGAGGCAAAGGATCTGTACTCGGAAAACTTTAAAATACTCATGAAAGAAATTGAGGAAGACACAAAGAAATGGAAAAACGTTCCATGTTCATGGATTGGAAGAACAAACATTGTGAAGATGTCAATGTTACCTAGAGTAATCTACACATTCAATGCAATCCCCATCAAAATACCATCCACCTTTTTCAAAGAAATGGAACAAATAATCCTAAAATTTGTATAGAACCAGAAAAGACCCTGAATAGCCAGAGGAATGTTGAAAAAGAAAAGCAAAGCTGGTGACATCACAATTCCGGACTTCCAGCGCTATTACAAAGCTGTCATCATCAAGACAGTATGGTACTGGCACAAAAACAGACACATAGATCAATGGAATGGAATCGAGAGCCCAGAAATGGACCCTCAACTCTATGGTCAAGTCATCTTTGACAAAGCAGGAAAGAATGTCCAATGGAATAAAGACAGTCTCTTCAACAAATGGTGTTGGGAAACTTGGACAGCCACATGCAGAAGAATGAAACTGGACCATTTTCTTACACCACACACAAAAATAGACTCCAAATGGTTGAAAGACCTAAATGTGAGACAGGAGTCCATCAAAATCTTAAAGATAACACAGGCAGCCACCTCTTCGACCTCAGCCACAGCAACTTCTTCCTAGAAACATCACCAAAGGCAAGGGAAACAAGGGCAAAAAAGAACTATTGGGACTTTATCAAGATCAAAAGCTTTTGCACAGAAAAAGAAACAGTCAACAAAACCAAAAGATAACAGACAGAACGAGAGAAGATATTTGCAAATGACGTATCAGATAAAGGGCTAGTATCCAAAATCTATAAAGATCTTCTTAAACTCAACACCAAAGAACAAATGATCCAACCAAGAAATGGGTAGAAGACATGAACAGACATTTTTCCAAAGAAGACATCCAAAGGGCCAACAGACACATGAAAAAGTGCTCAACATCGCTCAGCATCAGGGAACCCCAAATCAAAACCTCAATGAGATACCACCTCACACCAGTCAGAATGGCTAAAATGAACAAGTCGGGAAATGACAGATGTTGGTGGGGATGCACAGAAAGGGGAGCCCTCCTACATTGTTGGTGGGAATGCAAGCTGGTGCAGCCACTCTGGAAAACAGTATGGAGGTTCCTCAAACAGTTGAAAACAGAGCTACCATACAATCCAGCAATTGCACTACTGGGTATTTACCCCAAAGATACAAATGTAGGGATCCGAAGGGGTTCATGCACCCTGATGTTTATAGCAGCAATGTCCACAGTAACCAAACTGTGGAAAGAGCCAAGATGTCCATCGACAGATGAATGGCTAAAGAAGAAGTGGTATATATATACAATGGAATATTATGCAGCCATAAAAAAAATGAAATCTTGCCATTTTCAATGACGTGGATGGAACTATAGGGTATTATGCTGAGTGAAATAAGTTTCTGGACAGCAAAGGAAACAGTCAACAAAACAAAGAGGCAACCCACAGAATGGGAGAAGATATTTGCAAATGACACTACAGATAAAGGGCCGGTATCCAAGATCTATAAAGAACTTCTCTAACTCAACACCCAAAAAACAAATAATCAAGTCAAAAGTGGGCAGAAGACATGAAAAGACACTTCTCTGAAGAAGACATACAAATGGTTAACAGACACATGAAAAAATGTTCATCATCATTAGCCATCAGGGAAATTCAAATCAAAAGCACATTGAGATACCACCTTACACCAGTTAGAATGGCAAAAAATGGACAGGGAAAGAAACAACAAATGTTGGAGAGGTTGTGGAGAAAGGGGAACCCTCTTACACTGTTGGTGAGAATGCAAGTTGGTACAGCCACTTTGGAAAACAGTGTGGAGGTTCCTCAAAAATTTAAAAATAGAGCTACCTTGTGACCCAGCAATTGCACTCCTGGGTATTTACCCCAAAGACACAGATGTAGTGAAAAGAAGGGCCATATGCACCCCAATGTTCATAGCAGCAATGTCTGCAATAGCCAAACTGTGGAAAGAGCCGAGATGCCCCACAACAGATGAATGGATAAAGAAGATGTGGTCCATATATACAATGGAATATTACTAAGCCATCAGAGGGGATGAATACCCAACTTTTACATCAACATGGATGGGACTGGAGGAGATTATGCTAAGTGAAATAAGTCAAGCAGAGAAAGTCAATTATCATATGGTTTTACTTATTTGTGGAACATAAGGAATAGCAGGGAGGACATTAAGAGAAGGAAGGGAAAAATGAAGGGGGGGAAATTGGAGGGAGAGATGAACCATGAGAGACTATGGACTCTGAGAAACAAACAGAGTTTTAGAGGGGGGGGGGGGGGGGGGATTGGTTAGCCCCAGTGATGGGTATTAGGGAGGGCACATACTGCATGGAGCACTGGGTGTTATATGAAAACAATGGATCGTGGATCACCACATCAAAAACTAATGATGTATTGTATGGTGACTAACATAACATAATAAAATTTAAAAAAAATGAAGCCAAGAGGTTGAGAGTAAAAAGAAGCATTAAAGTGTAAAAAATTTAGTAACAAGGAGGTTGCTGGTAACCCTGACCAAATCAATTACATTTGAAGTGGTGGTAGCTGTATTAAGTGCACTGAGTGAAAGAATAACTAATAGGGAGTCGAGCAAATATAAAGTAAATGCAGTCATCACTTTCTAGAACCGTTGCAATGAAGAAGCCAAGAGAATGGGCAGAGGAGGTTTGCAAGAGGGAGAGCATGAAGTAGGCTTCTTAGAGAGTGGAAATTGAGGTACCAGGAAAACCTATAGGCTTGCTGGCCACTGCTGAGGGTCCTCCTAAGATAGGCTGATCTTCCTATGGGATCAGCAGGATATTTCTTAGTATAAGTCTCAGTGAAGAAAGGGGTAAATTAAAAAATGAAACAAAGATAACCTGGTCAGCATGGATGTGTGCTTGGATGCAGACATGGAGAACAAAATGGCTGAGTTCACCTGCAGTTGGAGTTTTTCAGAAGAGTATGTTAAATGAAGAGATGAACAAGAAGGTGAGGCTCTTTACAGGGGCTGATTATAGCAATGGACCACAAAGTCTCAGTGATAAAAGAAGGGAAGTGATGACCAAGGGGAACTAGTGGACAAAGGAAAAGATACATGTGTTGGAGGAGGTGAGAATCAATCATTGGGTTTCAGAATGATCAGTGGGAGCGCTTGAGAAAATAAATATAGGAGTAGGGTGCAGTCAGAGGGCAGGGTGCTGGAGTTATAATTTTGGAGGTGGCAGTACTATTTGGGCTGGATATTTTAGAGTCCAGGGGGCAGCCTTGGGCATCAGTTTTGGAGGAGAAGTAAGTGTCATGGAGGATGAGGAGGTACCAAAACCCAAAAGATGAGTGTATTAGTTTGCTAGGGCTGCCATCATATAACACTGCAGACTGGGAGGCTGGGATTTGTTTTCATGGCAGAAATTTATTTTCTTAGCATTCTGGAGAGTCTGGAGGCAGGTTTGGTTATTTCTAAAGCCTCTCCTTGGCTTGCAGATGGTTATTTCCTTACTGCGTGCTCATATGATCATCCCCCAGTCTCTATATTTATGTGTGCACTAATCTCTTCTTGTAAGGACACCAGGTGTATTAAACCAGGGCCCACCCATATGACCTTATTTTACTTTATTTGCCTTGTTAAATACCCTATCTTGACAAAGATTCTCTCCTTTAACCAAACTTTACTATTCTGAACTCTCTTCTCAAAAAGGTCCTTACTTTGGGGCTTCCATGCTCATCTCTGCATTGTCCAATTTTTTAAAAAAATTTTATTGTTATGTTAATCACCATACATTACATCATTAGTTTTTGATGTAGTGTTCCATGATTCATTGTTTGTGCATAACACCCAGTGCTCCATGCAGAACGTGCCCTCCTTAAAAACCATCACAAGGCTAGCCCATCCTCCCACCCCCCCTCCCCTCTAGAACCCTCAGTTTGTTTTTCAGAGTCCATCGTCTCTCATGGTTCATCTCCGCCTCTGATTTACCCCCCTTCATTCTTCCCCTCCTGCTATCTTCTTCTTTTTTTTTTCCTTAACATATATTGCATTATTTGTTTCAGAGGTACAGATCTGTGATTCAACAGTCTTGCACAATTCACAGTACTCACCATAGCACATACCCTCCCCAATGTCTATCACCCAGTCACCCCCTCCCCCCCCCCCCCTGCACAGGCAACCCTCAGTTTGTTTCCTGAGACTAAGAATTCCTCATATCAGTGAGGTCATATGATACATGTCTTTCTCTGATTGACTTATTTCGCTCAGCATAACACCCTCCAGTTCCATCCATGTCGTTGCAAATGGCAAGATCTCATTCCTTATGATGGCTTCTGCAATGTCCAATTTTAGCAAGAATCCTGCTAAGTCACTTTAACCAGAATGCTCCACCATCAATGTCTGATCACCCTTAATATCTAATCTGATTCCTCATCCTCCATCATCCTCAGGTGATATCGGATTACACTGGCCTGCCTCCAGTGAGAATCTCATTAGGTCTTTTAGCCAGCCCCGCCCCCCCTTACCTCTCTGGCTTCACCTTAGTAACTTTCCATTCACAGACCCCTCCCCGCTCCAGCTCCTTGGCTGTAAAATCTCCACTTTTCCTTGTTGTATTAGAAGCTGAGCTTGATCTATCACCCCTACTCCAAAACCCCAGTGTGGCAATCCCTATACCTAGTGATAGTCCTCCTAAAAACAGTCGGCCTTAGCGATCTTCAACAAGTGTCAAGAATATATATTTTTTCTTTTTTTTTAAATTTTATTATGTTATGTTAGTCACCATACAATACATCATTAGTTTTTGATATGGTGATCCACGATCCATTGTTTTCATATAACATCCAGTGCTCCATGCAGTATGTGCCCTCCCTAATACCCATCACCAGGCTAACCAATCCCCCCACCCCCCTCCTCTCTAAAACCCTGTTTGTTTCTCAGAGTCCATAGTCTCTCATGGTTCATCTCTCCCTCTGATTCCCCCCCCTTCATTTTCCCTTCCTTCTCCTAGTGTCCTCCCTGCTATTCCTTATGTTCCACAAATAAGTGAAACCATATGATAATTGACTTTCTCTGCTTGACTTATTTCACTTAGCATAATCTCCTCCAGTCCCATCCATATTGATGTAAAAGTTGGGTATTCATCCCCTCTGATGGCTGAGTAATATTCCATTGTATATATGGACCACATCTTCTTTATCCATTCATTTGCTGAAGGGCATCTCGGCTCTTTCCACAGTTTGGCTATT
>NW_027398120.1:0-13645 GCF_003265705.2 Callorhinus ursinus
AAAGAAAGAAAGAAAGAAAGAAAGAAAGGCCACGAATCGACAGTTTCTGCAGTGTAAATATTCCCACCATGGCCAATTTCAATCAACCCATGGTTTAACAGCTGGCTCACAAAATGCCCAACTATTTAACATTTGGCTCTCAATGGGCTCTCGTGAACCAGTCCAAACCAACTCAGCGCCTGCCCACCGCCCAGCTGGGGATGCCAGCCTCGCGCCAGCAACAGAAAGACAATAAATTGTCATTGTTTTGGCTTAATCAGTTCCAAACACAGGGCAGGCCGTCGTGACGGAAGGAGGCCTGGTTTTCAGGGGACGTGAATGATGTGACCCCAGAGCTTCATTATCCTCAGTACTGTCTTATTTGTCTTATCTTTATTCATTCTGGCAAATTAAATGAGCACTGTCTCTCCAATCTCCTTCTCCCAGCAGAAGTGGACAACGGTGGTGAAGAGCAAACTGGCCTTAACAGGAGGTTTTCGTACCTCACAGGCCCCTGCTTCCAGTGTCTTCAAGTTCCACGGTTCTGAAAGCTGCCAGGAGGCATGCCCTCTGGGGATGGGATTTGGGGCATTGAGTGGACCCGTGCTTTTCCTCATCCCAGAGGAGAAGGGTGCGCAGTGCCCAATCCAGGGGGACCTTCCCAGCTATGCGAGCATTCTGTACCTCAGCTGTCCCACAAGTGCAGTGGGCCTGAGGGTGGTATTAGTGTGTGAGCCTTGGGGTCTCAAATTTTAAATAAGGGCTGCCCTCAGACACGATGCTGGGACACTGGTGAACTCCCAGCCTGGCAGCGTGCAGGAGGTAAAGAGAGGAGAACAGGTCTCGTAGCCCGATTGGATGACCCTCCAAAGGTTGCCAGACCTGTGCACACGTCCACCTGTGAGGTGTGTTAAAATACAGTTTCCTGGGGCGCCTGGGTGGCTCAGTTGGTTAAGCGACTGCCTTCGGCTCAGGTCATGATCCTGGAGTCCCGGGATCGAGTCCCACATCGGGCTCCCTGCTCAGCAGGGAGTCTGCTTCTCCCTCTGACCCTCTTCCCTCTCGTGCTTTCTATCTCTCATTCTCTCTCTCTCTCAAATAAATAAATAAAATCTTTAAAAAAAATACAGTTTCCTGGACTACAGAATAGATAGAACTCTCCAGAACTGTGGCCTGGGAATATTCATTTTCTAAAATCTCCAAATAATGTTGATATGACATTGTCTGCCGCTATCAGGCCCCCTCTCCTTCCTGAGTGCACAGAAGACCACACTCCCAGCTTCCTTGGCAGCTAGGTGGGCCGTGAACTAGTTCCGGTCAATGGGGAGTGACATGGGTCACTTGTGGGCTGAGGACCCTCCAGCCCTCTTCCCATGTTGGAGGGTATGGGGGCTGGGCACTGAGATGGAGGAGACGCAAGAGCCAAGCAGTCTGGATTACTTGTCAGCAGGGGACATCAGCCCCTGAGTGTCACCTCACATGCAGTGTGTATCAGGGGAGAAAGTCAACTACTTAGATATTAATTTATTGAGATTCGGAGCTTGTTTGTTACTGCAGCAAAAGCCTAGCCTATTTTAACTAATAAAGACTCCTTGGAGAATCTGAGAAATGCTTTGGACTTTCTGCCCAGGAAAATGCCCACCTGCCTGCAAACATTACATATGGACCTCCCTGGGTGCGTGCTTCCTGAGAGCTAGGAATTGTTGGCTTAAGCCCCTGCTGGTTTTCCACTTTGTGATCTGATTTACGGAACTAAGGCGGCATTCCCTCCCATCCCTGCACCCTCTCTGTCTGCTTCTTGGATGACCTCTGAGCTCCATATTCTCTCCTTACCCCCGTGCAGAGCAATCCAGGTCTCCTCTCCCACTGCAAACGCCCCCCACCCTCCCCACCGCCCCCCCCGCTGCCAAGGGATGGGCCTACACCCATCAACAAACTATGTAATAATTATTAAGTTTACCCAAGTTTAAGGAGTACAAGAGGATTTTGGCGTCCTTGAAGCTCATCCACAGACCTTCAGCGAAGAACGCCAGCTCTTGAAGCTCATGTAAATTCTCCAGGACCTCACTCCTATCCCATGCAGGGCACTGAGAAGATTTTAGTTAGATTGAGCCCAATTCTGAAACCTCAGGCCTGACTGGGACAACCTCCACGCCACCCTGGTGGCCCTGGTGACCAAAGCTTAGTGTGCACGTGCCCGTGTGTGGCAGCCACGCCCTCTCCGAGAGTACACTCAGCCCACCTTGGTAGTTCCGTCTCTATTTCTCTATGAATCAATTACTTTCTCTCTCTCTCTTACTCACTCACTTTGTCCCGACCCCATATTTGCTGCTGATACCAACACGGCCATCTGGGAGACTCAGATCTGGGGGCCCCAAGTTCTGAGGAAGGATAAATCCGTTTTCTGGCAGGCAGGCAGCTCCCAGCTGATCCTCAGGGATGGGACATGTTGCAAATCCGAGGGAGAGCCTGAATCATCTCGCCCATTGTAGCAGGAGGAACACTGGACCCAGAGCCAGAGGACCAAGGCACAGTCCTGCCTTCTTAACTTCCTGTGTGACCTTGGGTGAGTCACTCAACCTCTCTGACCCTCTGTCTCCTCATTAGTAAAATGGGGCTGTTGCAAAGATGAAACAAGTTAATTGCTGTGGAACTGGAAGCCCAGGGCACAGTGTGGGGGTTGCAGTAAACAGGGCAGGAGGCAAGACGCAAAGGCCACCGAGTGTGGCCAAAGGCCCCCAGGTGGCAGCTGGATGGAGTAGCTGCTGGTGGTCCTGGATAAGCCATGGAGGCTTCCAGAAGGTCATGCAGAGACAGGCTTTGGGGCACAGACAGAGGGTGCTCAGGCTCAAGAGGTTCTGTGGCCCTGTACCTCTCCACTGCTGGGCCCTCAACCCCACCCGTGCGGGGGTCTCTGCCACGGCCAGTCTCTGTCTCTCCTTTTGATCTCTTTTTCTGTTTTCCTCCCACCCCCAGCCCCCACTTCTGTGACTCCCGCTCTTTACTCTTCCACTCTCAGTCACCCTAAGGACCCGACAGCGTCTCTGATGACCTGTCCCTAACACCGGCCTCTCTCTCTTTCCCTCTCTGTCTCCCCATCTCTCCCCGACTCTGTGTGCATATGTAGGGGTGTGAGTGCGTGTCTCCCTCTCTGGGTGTCTCCTATGTGCGTCTCTGTCTCTTCTATCTCTGCCTCTGTCTCCCTCCCACGACGCTGGCTGGGTGCAGAGCTTCAGATAGGTGGGAGAGGGGAAGGAGAGGAGGACCTCTGCTCAGCCACCCTGAACGCATCCAGCCCCCCATCTCTGGCTCCTCCCAGGGATCTTCTCCACTGAGACCGGGCAGAGAGGGGCCCAGGCTGCCTCTGCATCCTGGGACTCTCTGACATCCACACGCGTTCTTTCACAGTGATGTTCTGACTCGGCAGGATGAAGCAAGCTGGTGTGTGTCATACCATATTCTTCAGATGGAAAGACCCTGGCCCAGACAGAGGAGCAACCTGCTACACGTCCCTCAGTGAATTGGGGTAGAGCCTGGATCTGGACCCAGGTGTCCTGATTCCCTTGCCGAACTTCCCCAGGGTCTCAGATCCCCATTCCCTCCTCCACTTCCCCCCAGATTTCCCTGTACTGACTCCTTTTCTACACTCCCTCTTCAGCTCAAATGCTTCCTCCTCCAAGAAGCCCTCCCTGCCCAACCAGAACTAAAGTAGCCTCCTCCCTCTGCCCACCACACTCTAGTATCTCACCCTGTTTTAGTTCTGTCTGGGCCTCATCACCTCAGCCTCCCTCTGAGTCCCGGATCCTCACTATTAAAATGATGTCAGTGGTGGTTCACACCTCTGAGTAGGGGAGAGTGGAGGAGGGGGCCCCGCAGAGCACTGAGCACCAGCACCACCAGCTGGCGCAGAGACTGGAAGCTGCCCTGGAGGAAGGAGCACCTGGCATCCCCCAGCTGCTGGGCTGGGGACACAGGAGACAGTGCCCGACCTGGCCCTGACTTTGGAACTCCCGGGCAGGTCAGCAAACAGCCACGCACTGCACAATCTCAGGAACCAAAGTGCCGCCTGGCCGTCCGTCACTGTGTCCCCACTTGGCAGCCAAGAAAACCGGAGCTCAGAGGTGGGAGTGGCACACATGGGGTCACAAGTTCACTCCCAGGAAGTGACGGCGTCTGGATTCGCAGCACACCGGCCCGGACCAGATCGACCCCCAGCCCCTCCTTCCCCATCCCTCCTAGCCCATGACAGCTCTGAAATCAGCTCTGTTTTTGATTTTGTAAGACAATAATCCATGAGAGAAGTTGACAAGGTCCCTGACGCACTGGGCAGGAGGAAGGAAGGCAGTCCCTGCCTGTGGGTGCCTTGGTGACCAGCGCTGGGGTTGATGACCCCCCAAGGATGAGCAGCAAGATGAACTGCCCTCTGACTTCCCTGTGCTCAGCTTCCTGGAAGGCAGCCCAACTGGAACTGTCTCTTGTCCAGAAAGCCCTGGCAACTTGCTTTATTAAGAGCAGCAAATCTGGAAAAAAAAAGGGGGGGGGCAGCAAATCTCTGAGCTTTCATTCACCTTCCATTTCATCTTTACTAACGCACACAGCCGGCATTTAGAAGCTCAGTTACTTTCCTTCTTGGGGTCCCAGAATCTTCAAGCTGCTCCTGGTCCAGCCCTACCTGATGGCAGTACCCATGTGTACACCCGTGGATGAGCCCTGCTCCACTGGACTCCGCCATGTAGGGTGCCAGTTTGGGGCATGGGAGGGCAAAGTGTGGGGATGCCCCAGCTCTGCTGAGGGAAGAAAGACTCTGCACTCCCTTGACAGACCCTGCTGTGGGGGCAGAGGCTCAGGAGGAGGGTCCTGGATGGCGCTCCACTGCCCCCTTTTCAAGGCCAACTCCTCCCCCTGACCAGCTGTGTGATCTTGGCTAAGACGCTATGAACATGAATAAAGAAAACACCACTAGAGTGGGAGGCTAGCAGGGGGAACCAGCGCACCAACAACCAGTACAGCAAGAATTGTCAAGTAAGACCCCAAGGAAAGAATGGTCAGCAAGAAAGCGTCATCACTGACAGACCCCAACAGGGAGAGATGTACATTGCATTTCCCACAGGAAATCACTATCCCAGCGACTCCCGCAAGGAGAAACCCTCATCACCCTCCACCCTCTATGCATGCTTTTCCCCAGTAGACTGTCCTTCCCAACAACCCCTCCCAACTTCCTCCTTCTCCATAAAGTAACATTCCTCTCCTTTGTGTGTTGGACTTGCTATGGTTTTGCTAGAGATCATGCGTTCCTCGTTGCGACTCTGTTATTCCAGAACAAACTCATTCTTGCTGGTAAAATAACTGTTAGTTTGATTTTTTTAGGTTAATAGTATTCAATCTCTCTGAGCCTGCTGCCTCATCTTTTGTGGGTCATGGGGAGGGGGCGGGTCATGGTAGCATCTAGTCCACAGGGGGGCTGTTAAGACCCAAAGAAACAAGAACTGGGAAGTGTTTTACCTGGCATTGAGTAAATGTTCATCATTGCTGTAAGTGCCCTCGCACCTACAATCTTCTCCCACGCTGCTCTTCCACAGGGCTCTGAACTCTGGGCAGATGGTAACACCCCAGTTGACAGATGAGGAATCCAAGGCTCAGATCAGGGAAGGAACTTGCCCAAGGCCACACAGAATTTTACAGCAGAACGCTGAATTTCCACCCCCAGCCAATCCGTCCCATCCATGCTGAGAAAGGCTGCTATCCCTTGGTAGTTTTTTGCATATTCTTCTGGAGTGGCATTTGTCAAATGTCCTCCAAAGTCACACAGCAGCAGGGGAAGCTTGCAGTCAGGGCCCAGCTCCATCAGAGCAGGTGCACCAACCCCAGCCCAGGAGGTAACTGGGCTTGGATGAGGCCTGGGGGCTCCAGTTGGCTTTCAGAGCCTCCAAGAACTCTGAGCTGAGATCCGGTCCTACTCTGTGTCGCATATCTGTCCTTGAAACTTAACACAATTCCAGAGAGAGCCTCCTGGGCCAGAGAGAGCTCGGATGACTCCAGGCTCCAGATAAGTTTCCAATGCTAACTAAGACCAGGAAGAAACCATGCCAGGGAAAGCCCATCTGACTTTGTGTGCAGAGTGATAGTATTGGCTATGAAAGAAGATTCCAGAGTGAACTAAGCATTGCTGAGAGTCATTCAAAATTGGATCAGGAGGATATGGAGGAAGCAGGGCCCATGTGAATTTCCTGTTTAGATTCTTGGAACCCTGTGAACCCTTGACTTTTGTCAATTGCAACTTGTCAATTGCACCTTGCCCACATTCTGGAAGACATCTTTCTATTTCAGAGGGATATAGAGATAAGGTAACCCATTAGTTTAGTAGCCAGTTGCTACTGGATAGTCAGTTTTCCTCTCAGTGCCTACCATAATTCCTTCAAAACAAGTTATGTGACTTCGTGGGTTTTGCCTTGAGAACCCTGCATTCCCTGCCTGGCTTGCAATTCCGAGCACACTTTCAATTTAGGTCAACTTTGTGCCACCTGGATTGCAATCCTTAAGACCCCAAATAAACACCTTTGGTTGCTTTGCAGCCTTTTCTTCTTGGTTGACATAGCTGTTCACCTCGATGAAATCCTTACTCTGTCCCAGCTGCCATGCTGATCACTGTATGTTTTATTCTGCTGTGACAGCCTGTGGAGGTTATACCCTGTTAACAGATGAGCAAGCTGAGGCTGAACCAAGGTTTCAAACACACGAAAGCTGGGATTGAAAGGCCTATCATCCAGCTGCACTGTCACCTTCCCACCTTCCCACCCAATATGAGAGATGACAGGTTGAGCTCCCTCCGGGTGAATATCAGCAAATTGAAACTAGTGTCCCCCAGGAAACTTGCCCCCATCTCAGAAGGGCATCATGTGAGGTGATGTCAGGAGGCAAGGGCAGGTGCAAAGGGCCGGATCTGGAGCATGCTCTAGTGGGGCAGTGGCTAGGAGCACTGACTTTGGGCTCACATGGAGTGGAGTTTGAACCCAGCTCCGTGACTCACTACCTGAGTGTCCTTAAACAGATTGCCTTACTTTTCTGTGCCCACCTTTTCCCACCTGTGAAATGGGATTGAGGATACCTGTATTTTTGGATCACTTCAATTACTAAATAAGAAAATAAGAACAAAGAGAGCTGATATGCTTGATGCCAGACACTCTGCTGAATGCTTTAACCTGAACTGGTAAGTGCTGTGAAAAATGAACATGAAGTCCTTAGAACAGGGCCTGGGATATCCCCAAAACCAGGATTTTTCTATGTGTCAGAATCACCTTAGTCTGGAAAGAAGAGGGCAGGGGTCGGTGGGGGCACAGGTATGAATTTCAGATTCCCCATCTTCATCTGATACCCCCCGAATCAGAACCACTGGGGCCTGGGGGAATCAGCATTTGGAGCAGACACATCCACCCTCAGCTGGGTGATTCTTAAGCCCGCTAAAGAATTAGCATCAGAGACTAAGTGTGCCATGAAAGCAGTGAGGAATTTATTTCACAAGTTTTATGACAAAAAACATCTAGAGTCCTGTGTTCTGGAGCAGCCCCACCCCCACCCCCAGAGAAGCCACAGCACCGTGGACAAGTCCTCCACATTTCCCGTCTCCACTTTCACTTATGTCCTCCGGAGACCCTGCTCCCCATGCAGCCCCCCTCATGGACATGTGTGAGCAGGGAGCTGATGGTGGCTGCAGAGATCGTCCATGACAGGGTGGGCAGGCCCAGAGTCATATGACCCAAGATGGACTCCGAGCTCTGCTGGTGATGTCACCTTCATTTCCTTGTTGTTTCTTCTACTGTATTTTAAAATTATTTTCTAAGTGGTTGTCTCTGGGATTATAACTAACATATTAATTCAAAACAATCTAGTTCAGGCGAATACCAATTTAATTTTTTTAATGTTTTATTGTTATGTTAATCATCATACATTACATCATTAGTTCTTGATGTAGTGTTCCATGATTCATTGTTTGTGCATAACACCCAGTGCTCCACACAGAACGTGCCCTCTTTAATACCCATCACCAGACTAACCCATCCCCCTACCCTCCTCCCCTCTAGAACCCTCAGTTTGTTTTTCAGAGTCCATCGTCTCTCGTGGTTCATCTCCCCCTCCGACTTACTCCCCTTCGTTCTTCCCCTCCTGCTATCTTCTTCTTTTCCTTTATTCTTAACATACGTTGCATTATTTGTTTCAGAAGTACAGATCTGTGATTCAAAAGTCTTGCACAATTCACAGCACATACCCTCCCCAATGTCTATCACCCAGCCACCCCATCCCTCCCACCCCCCACCACTCCAGCAACCCTCAGTTTGTTTCCTGAGATTAAGAATTCCTCGTATCAGTGAGGTCATAGGATACATGTCTTTCTCTGATTGACTTATTTCACTCAGCATAACACCCTCCAGTTCCATCCACGTCGTTGCAAATGGCAAGATCTCATTCCTTTTGATGGCTGCATAATATTCCATTGTGTATATATACCACATCTTCTTTATCCATTCATCTGTCGATGGGCACCTTGGCTCTTTCCATAGTTTGGCTATTGTGGACATTGCTGCTATAAACATTGGGATGCATGTACCCCTTCCGATCACTACATTTGTATCTTTGTGGTAAATACCCAGTAGTGCAATTTCTGGATCGTGTGGTAGCTCTATTTTCAACTGTTTGAGGAACCTCCATACTGTTTTCCAGAGTGGTTGCACCAGCTTGCATTCCCACCAACAGTGTAGGAGGGTTCCCCTTTCTCCACATCCCCACCAACATCTGTCATTTCCTGACTTGTTAATTTTAGCCATTCTGATGGGTGTGAGGTGGTATCTCATTGAGGTTTTGATATGGATTTCCCTGATGCCGAGCAATGTTGAGCACTTTTTCATGTGTCTGTTGGCCATTTGAATGTCTTCTTTGGAAAAATGTCTGTTCATGTCTTCTGCCCATTTCTTGATTGGATTATTTGTTCTTTGGGTGTTGAGTTTGATAAGTTCTTTATAGATTTTGGATACTAGCCCTTTATCTGATATGTCATTTGCAAATATCTTCTCCCATTCTGTCGGCTGTCTTTTGGTTTTGTGGACTGTTTCTTTTGCTGTGCAAAAGCTTTTTATCTTGATGAAATCCCAATAGTTCATTTTTGCCCTGGCTTCCCTTGCCTTTGGCGATGTTTCTAGGAAGAAGTTGCTGCGGCTGAGGTCGAAGAGGTTGCTACCTGTGTTCTCCTTTAGGATTTTGATGGACTCCTGTCTCACGTTTAGGTCCTTCAACCATTTGGAGTCTATTTTTGTGTGTGGTGTAAGGAAATGGTCCAGTTTCATTCTCCTGCATATGGCTGCCCAATTTTCCCAACACCATTTGTTGAAGAGACTGTCTTTTTTCCATTGGACATTCTTTCCTACTTTGTCGAAGATGAGTTGACCATAGAGTTGAGGGTCCATTTCTGGGCTCTCAATTCTGTTCCATTGATCTATGTGTCTGTTTTTGTGCCAGCACCATACTGTCCTGATGATGACAGCTTTGTAATAGAGGTGGAGGTCCGGAATTGTGATGCCGCCAGCTTTGCTTTTCTTTTTCAATATTCCTCTGGCTATTCGGGGTCTCTTCTGGTTCCATACAAATTTTAGGATTATTTGTTCCATTTCTTTGAAAAAAGTGGATGGTATTTTGATGGGGATTGCATTGAATGTGTAGATTGCTCTAGGTAGCACTGACATCTTCACAATGTTTGTTCTTCCAATCCATGAGCGTGGAACGTTTTTCCATTTCTTTGTGTCTTCTTCAGTTTCTTTCTTGAGTATTTTATAGTTTTCTGAGTACAGATCCTTTGCTTCTTTGGTTAAATTTATTCCTAGGTATCTTATGGTTTTGGGTGCAATTGTAAATGGGATCGACTCCTTGATTTGTCTCTCTTCTGTCTTGTTGTTGGTGTATAGGAATGCCACTGATTTCTGTGCATTGATTTTATATCCTGCTACTTTACTGAATTCCTGTATGAGTTCTAGCAGTTTTGGGGTGGAGTCTTTTGGGTTTTCCACATACAGTGTCATATCATCTGCAAAGAGTGAGAGTTTGACTTCCTCTTTGCCGATTTGGATGCCTTTGATTTCTTTTTGTTGTCTGATTGCTGTGGCTAGGACTTCTAATACTATGTTGAATAGCAGTGGTGAGAGTGGACATCCCTGCCGCGTTCCTGACCTTAGGGGAAAAGCTCTCAGCTTTTCCCCATTGAGAATGATATTCACTGTAGGTTTTCGTAGATGGCTTTTATGATATTGAGGTATGTACCCTCTATCCCTATACTCGGAAGAGTTTTGATCAAGAAAGGATGTTGTACTTTGTCAAATGCTTTTTCTGCATCTGTTGAGAGGATCATATGATTCTTGTTCTTTCTTTTGTTAATATATTGTATCACGTTGATTGATTTGTGGATGTTGAACCAGCCTTGCAGCCCAGGGATAAATCCCACTTGGTCATGGTGAATAATCCTTTTAATGTACTGTTGGATCCTTTAGCTAGTATTTTCGTGAGAATTTTTGCATCCATGTTCATCAAGGACATTGGTGTGTAATTCCCCTTTTTGATGGGGTCTTTGTCTGGTTTGGAGATCAAGGTAATGGTGGCCTCATAAAATGAGTTTGGAAGTTTTCCTTCCATTTCTATTTTTTGGAACAGTTTCAGGAGAATAGGTATTAATTCTTCTTTAAATGTCTGATAGAATTCCCTGGGAAGCCATCTGGTCCTGGGCTTTTGTTTGTTGGGAGATTTTTGATGACTGCTTCAATTTCCTTAGTGGTTATAGGTCTGTTCAGGTTTTCTATTTCTTCCTGGTTCAATTTTGGTAGTTGATACATCTCTAGGAATGCACCCATTTCTTCCAGGTTATCTTATTTGCTGGCATAGAGTTGCTCATAATATGTTCTTAGAATTGCTTGTATTTCTTTGGTGTTGGTTGTGATCTCTCCTCTTTCATTCATGATTTTGTTGATTTGGGTCATTTCTCTTTTCTTTTGGATAAGTCTGGCCAGGGGTTTATCAATCTTGTTAATTCTTTCAAAGAACCAGCTCCTAGTTTCGTTGACCTGTTCTACTGTTCTTTTGGTTTCTAGTTCATTGATTTCTGCTCTGATCTTTATTATCTCTCTTCTCCTGCTGGGTTTAGGCTTTATTTGCTGTTCTTTCTCCAGCTCCTTTAGGTTGTAGGGTTAGGTTGTGTAGTTGAGACCTTTCTTGTTTCTTGAGAAAGGCTTGTATTGCTCTATACTTTCCTCTCAGGACTGCCTTTGCTGGATCCCAAAGATTTTGAACAGTTGTGTTTTCATTTTCATTGGTTTCCATGAATTTTTTTAATTCTTCTTTAACTTCCTGGTTGACCCATTCATTCTTTAGTAGGATGCCCTTTAGCCTCCATGCATTTGAGTTCTTTCCGCCTTTCCTCTTGTGATTGAGTTCTAGTTTCAAAGCATTGTGGTCTGAAAATATGCAGGGAATAATCCCAGTCTTTTGGTACCGGTGGAGACCTGATTTGTGACCTAGGATGTGATCAATTCTGGAGAATGTTCCATGGGCACTAGAGAATATGTGTATTCCATTGCTTTGGGATGGAATGTTCTGAATATGTCTGTGAAGTCCATTTGGTCCAGTGTGTCATTTAAAGTCTTTATTTCCTTGTTGATCTTTTGCTTCGATGATCTGTCCATTTCAGTCAGGGGGTGTTAAAGTCCCCCACTATTATTGTATTATTGTCATTGTGTTTCTTCGCTTTTGTTATTAATTGCCTTATATAATTGGCTGCTCCCACGTTAGGGGCATAGATATTTACAATTGTTAGATCTTCTTGTTGGATAGACCCTTTAAGTAGGATATAGTGTCCTTCCTCATCTCTTATTACACTCTTTGTTTTAAAATCTAATTTGTCTGATATAAGGATTGCCACCCCAGCTTTCTTTTGGTGTCCATTAGCGTGGTAAATGGTTTTCCACCCCCTCACTTTCAATCTGGGGGTGTCTTTGGGTCTAAAATGTGTCTCTTGCAGACAGCATATTGATGGGTCTTGTTTTTTAATCCAATCTGATAGCTTGTGTCTTTGATTGGGGCATTGAGCCCTTTTACATTCAGGGTAACTATTGAAAGGTATGAATTTAGTGCCATTGTATTGCCTGTAAGGTGACTGTGACTGTATATTGTCTGTGTTCCTTTCTGATCTATGCTGCTTTTAGGCTCTCTCTTTGCTTAGAGGACCCCTTTCAATATTTCTTGGAGGGCTGGTTTCGTGTTTGCAAATTCCTTTAGTTTTTGTTTGTTCTGGAAGCTTTTTATCTCTCCTTCAGTTTTCAATGAGAGCCTAGCTGTATATGGTATTCTTGGCTGCATATTTTTCTCGTTTAGTGCTCTGAAGATCTCATGCCAGTCCTTTCTGGCCTGCCAGGTCTCTGTGGATAGGTCTGTTGCCAATCTAATGTTTCTACCATTGTAGGTTACATATCTCTTCTCCCGAGCTGCTTTCAGGATTTTCTCTTTGTCTCTGAGACTCGTAAGTTTTACAATTAGATGTTGGGGTGTTGACCTATTTTTATTGATTTTGAGAGGGGTTCTCTGTGCCTCCTGGATTTTAATGCCTGTTTCCTTCCTCACATTAGGGAAGTTCTCTGCTATAATTTGCTCCAATATACCTTCTGCCCCTCTCTCTCTTTCTTCTTCTTCTGGGATCCCAAGTATTCTCATGTTGTTTTGTCTTATCGTATCGCTTATCTCTCCAATTCTGCCCTTGTGATCCTCTAGTTGTTTCTCTCTCTTTTTCTCAGCCTCTTTATTTTCCATCGTTTGGTCTTCTATATCGGTGATTCTCTCTTCTGCCTCATTTATCCTAGCAGTTAGTGCCCCCATTTTTGATTGCACCACATTAATAGGCTTTTTGATTTCGACTTGGTTAGATTTTAGTTCTTTTATTTCTCCAGGAAGGGTTTCTCTAATAACTTCCACGCTTTTTTCAAGCCCAGCTAGTATCTTTAAAGTCATGGTTCTGAACTCTAGGTCCGACATTGTACTAATGTCCATATTGAGTAGGTCCCTGGCTGACGGTACTATCTCTTGTTCTTTTTGCTGAGGTGATTTTTTTTGTCTTGTCATTTTGTCCAGAGGAGAATAGATGAATGAGCGAACAAAATGCTAACAGGTTAACAACGTCCCCAGCAAATATACTCTATACAAATCAGAAATGACCCGAAACCAGGTGAAAAGAAAGGGAAAGAAAGAAAAAAGAAAGAGAAAAGAAAGAAAAAAAAAGAAAAAGATAAAAACAAAAACAGAACAATACAAAAAAACCAGAATATGATCAAATATGATCAGGCTAGTGCAAAGATCAGTGCCACACTCTAGCTTTTGGGCGTATTTTGGTCTGTTAGAAAAAAGTGCCTTCTAAAATTTTAAAGGAAGAAAGACTTATATATGTACAAAATAAGGGTTGCTACAATGAAGGGATGGAAGATGACTGTAAAGATGAAAGTTATAAAAGATTTTTAAAAGGAATTGATAAGATAAGAAGTTGTTTGAAAAAAGAAAGAAGATTTTAGAAAAAAAAGGGAGAAAATGTGATCAGGCAGGAGACTAGATAGAACAAAGCTAAAAAATACATACGCTAGTGATTTAGGGT
>NW_027398121.1:0-13639 GCF_003265705.2 Callorhinus ursinus
TAAGTGTGTGTGTCTGTGTGTATATAGAATGGAAGAATGAATGGGAGGGCCAGAGTTAAATGACCAGTTACATACTAGAGGTCACAAATAGTAAAAGGGCTAAAAGATGCTGTGTTATGAATGTGTTTTATTTTATTCACTTCCTCTTTTAGTTTGGGTTTTTTAGTCATTAAAGTCATAAAACATATTTCCATTAGCTTGACCTGAGAGACAATGTGCTATATTATCCTAGATTTATTTAATACCCTGTGGTATTTTCAGGGTATCGAAACATTACAGTTTATTTAATATTTTATTTTACATCACAGTTAATATGAACTAATTGTTAAAAATTTTCATGGTGAAGAACCACGGAGAGGCCAAGAATGTCCCAAAGACAAATCCACATTTGATGCACACACCACATATCCTTGGATTCAAAGTGTAGTTTTATATTCTCACCGTATTTAATTAGAATGAAGTAACATCAATAAATATTTATCCAGGATTCAAGAGTTAAATAGGTGCATTTAATTTTGTCATTATTTCCCAGGTAATCATGCAGATTAGACTTAATGACAAAGACTAATTGAGTACTACTTATAATTTCTAAAAATTAAAATTAAACAAAGATCATTTTCCCTTTAATCAGGAAATAAGGATGAAAAGCCAGGAAAATCTCCATGTTATGAAGGCCGTACAGGGAAGCCAGCAGGCATATTTGTGAGCAAGTCACGTTCACAATTGTAGTTTTAACCCTAGAGTGCCCGTGTTTTCAGACGGAGTCCAATCCATTTCAAAAGCAAATGCATACAGAACACAAATTATCATTTAAATGCAAAAAATTTCATTAGAACTTTCATCTCCCCTTTTGGTGATGTGACAAGAAGTCTGTGATATGGATTAAAGGAAATGAAAATCCTTCTATGAGGCCAGCCAAAATCCTCTTTGCTTTCACGTGTACTCATTTGGGTTACAATTTCTATTATGTTTCTGTTTTAACATTACATTTGAGTTTCATCGTATTAAGTTCATTTACATTAGTATGAAAGTCAGTGTAATAATAGAATAAATTATTTTGAAATTAATGTTAAAATACTAAAGACTCCAAGGCAGCTTTGATGATTAAAGTTGATTATAAAGGCTAAATGTTGACAACATAATACATTCTTCAATTAGTTCTCTGAATATTGCATCTTGTGATACATTTCTTTAACTTTTTGTATTATTCTTTGTGTAAAAAAAAAAAAGCATCTCTGAATATGTAACCATAATCTTGGTGGGGACAAAGCAGAAGGCTACTAAAACCAATAAATTAAATAATGTGGATAACTAAATAATTTAGGTAACTAACTCAAAAATAATGATATTTTTATGAAGATATGTCAGAGAATAAATTTGTAAATTAGAGAATGGTGTAGTTATAGAGTGTAGAGTAATGCATAGAAATATCTAACTCAAACTATTGCCAAGTATAGGAATTATTTATGTATCATATCCATTTTGGGGGCTAAAAATGGATGGTAGGAGAACATTGTATGTAACTTTGATCTGTTTGTTTCACAGGATCAGTCACTATGCTTTATTAGCCATATTTACCATATTACAGAGGTGAAGGGCATAGCACTACTGGTCAGGGAAAATTGTACCTGAAAATTCAGCATATTAGGAGATGAGAGATAAGCACCTGGAATTGTGGGAACACAGATGGGAGTATTACCAAAGGCGAGAGCCAAGGAAGATTGCACATTGTTGTGCCTGGAAGAGTCATAGTAACTAGGCATATGGGCAGGAATTCCAGGTAAAATTTACATGTAGGTGGGCAGAGCTCTACCAATCTTATCAACTTACAAGAACACCATTTCCTCTAGCACATAGGATGATTTGGGGAATATAAAAAGCCATGAAGCTGGAGAGATCATTAAGAAAGGGCAGGGAAATGTAGTAAAGCTTTTGAATTTGATATTGGCCATAATCTTAATCCACTAAAGGATTGAGGCATGAGAGCGATATACACATGCTACATTTACAAAGATGGCTCTTTCGGGAGTTTGGGAAATCATAATTATCCAGTAGGACTTTCTGTGATAATAAGTGGAAATATTCTATGTCTATGCTGTTCAAATATGGTAACTACTACCTATATGCAGATATTTGAAATGTGGCTAGTGCGACCAAGAAACTGAACTTTTAGTTTTCTGTAATTTTAATCTTTTAAATTAAAAATTAATGAGCAGCACAACTCCAGAAGTTGGGCTGACTTTATCCAAGGTTATCAATAAAAAGGCAATCACAGAAATTTAGGTTTCCTTGCATGCATTTTCATTTTCCCTCTAAAATCCTAAATGCAAGAACTTAAACAAGGAATGGTTTGTCTGGTGATTGCACCTGTTCTGCCTTTCTTTCTCTTCTCTCTGAAATATCCTCCATACTTAAACCAATCCTCAGGACTCTCAGGACCGAAGAGAGTGATAAGAAAAATAGTATCTGTATATCATTACCTGGGGTTTGAAATTTAGCCCAAATATACATTTAACCATGCACCGGTAGGTTAATGCCTTGAAAAGTAAACTGATAAGTTAATCTAACATTTGTTTTTAATTCATTTAAATATGTGTTGAGCACTATCTGCCAAACAGTGTGCTAGAATTCTGGGGATGGAAGCATAAGCAGGTCTGAACTCCACAAATTCACAATCCAGCCAAGTAGGCAGATATACAAAGAGCTAATCATAATACAGTGAATGACATATGGTGATGGGCAATTTAAATAAAAAGATCATCAGACTAGAAATATGGAACTGCTTACTTCTGCATGAGGAAGTTAGGAAAAAATTGAGTCAGGAATTGACTAATGTTGAGATGAAAATTTCAAGGTGAATTAGGAAGAGGTGGGGAAAGGGAAAGGATATGAAGGTGGCAGGTGTGTAGGGGCGACTGCCCAAGAGAGGAAGCTGCACGGAGCTGAAACAGCGTGATTGAAGACACTCACGTATGAAAATTAATCACTTGTTTTTAAAACTATATATAAATTTTTATGTCCGGGCAATAGGATGGTGATCAGGGTTGAAGCTAAAAAAGCCATACACTGTGGAAGTGAGTGGGAGCCAAGAATTTTCTTAAAGAATGATATAACTTAGGGGCTCCTGGATGGCTCAGTCAGTTGAGCATCTGACTCTTGATCTCAGGGTCATGGAATCGAGGCCTGCATGGGGAAATCTACATTCAGCACCGAGTCCACTTGAGATTCTCTTTCCCCCTCTCCACTTGCCCCCCCCAAAAGAATGATGTAACTTAGATTTGGATTTTTAAGGATCTGGCAGCATTAGAAAATGATGATAAATGATAAAGATTGAAATAGAACATTCAAAGATTATTTTATTTATTTATTTGAGAGAGCGAGAATGAGAGAGAGAGAGAGTGAGCACACGAGAGGGGGGAGGGTCAGAGGGAGAAGCAGACTCCCTGCTGAGCAGCAGGGAGCCCGATGTGGGACTCGATCTCGGGACTCCAGGATCATGACCTGAGCCGAAGGAAGTCGCCTAACCAACTGAGCCACTCAGGTGCCCTGAAACAGAACATTCAAACCTGAATATGATTGGACATATTTTTGAGATGTTCGAATTTTAAAATATTGAAAGTTAAGGTCCACAACTAAGGTCACTAAGACCTTCCAGTCCCAGAAATTATGTCAACTCTTTTTATATATTATGTGTGTTTTTCTGGCTCATCAACTCTTCCATACCCTTCTCCCCAAAGGGTTTAAAACTCCACAGCTGTCTGCATTCTAGCTAGAGACTAGAGACCCACTGGCTGAGCAGATAAGAGTGGTGGAGAAGACAAGGATTACTCCAGGCTTCAGGGTTGGAGACTGTTGGAAGATGATACTACTAGTGAAATAGGGAAAGTGTGGGGTGAGCTGAGATTTTGGAGGGTGGTAATGGATTCTGAGCCATTCCTGCTTCCAGCTACTCTTTATCTTTTCATTGAGTGACAGTAAGGATTACTCACCCTCTTACCAAGTACCCTGCAGCTCCAGTGAGTTTAATTTCCATGAGGCGATTACCATTACTATACATCCATCTGATGAGAAATCACTATCTTTCCTCTCTTAGAGCAACTTCAAGCTGCATGAAGGAAATTGTTTGGACACACCATAGTTTATTTGTACAGAAAATACTTTAGCATATCTGACAGAGAAATTTAGCTTAGAGATTTTCTTTCCAAGTCACTCTTCTCCAGGAAAGTATGTGTAAACCAGTTAATAGCCCGTGAGATTTTTGCAGGAATGGAAAATGCACTAAGGATGGATTTTTTAAAAAAGATGTATTTATTTATTTGAGACAGAGAGGGTGGGGGAGGGTCAGAGGGAGAGAATCTTCAAGCAGACTCCCCTGACCCATGAGATCATAATCTGAGCCAAAAACAAGAGTCAGGCACTTAACCAACTGGGCCACCCAGGCAGCACAAGGATTGATGTTTTTAAGGGAATAGAAAAGTCAGCTGCATATTCAGCTGGAATCACATGCTTTGAGGAATGCTCTTTAACTTTCCTGTACCTAAACATATTGCTAGAAGTTTCCTATTGGCTTATTCCACTGAACTGAAACTACAGATGATTGATATTTTGCAGCTGATACCTGAACTCCAGAGGATTCTGCCAGATTCCTCTTCCTCTGACCACATTCATAGGTCACATCACAGTTCCCTATGTTCCTTTGTCCCATTTGAATTTCATAACCAGTTACAAATTATTCTTCTTGGTATTGATGTATAACCTTATAGGCATGAAATTTCCTATTTGTGGGCATGAAATATATCCAGGCTTGGTCCCAGGACCTTGCTTATAGAGTCACTGCCTCCCACTCAAGCAGGATAGGAGAGCTGACTGTGACATGGTACCCTGTGCTACAAAACCAATTGCTGGCCCCCCAGCTCATTTTTAACTGCTAAAACTGTATTTTCTAAAATTGTATTTCAGATGAAACAAGATCATAAATTCTACACCGGAAATGAGGCTTGGGCTACAGCATATACTGAATGTATTCAGTGCCTTCAGGTATGTTCAGAAATATTGACTGCATTTAAAAACTAGAGCAAAAGAAAAAGATAGCCCCAAAAGCCCAGAACCATAGTATTGTTAACTTTTAAAGGAAAATATCATTAAAGGAAAGTTATTTAGTGTAACCTAAGATTCAGTGTAACATAATATGCTAATGAAGGTCAAAAGTCTAAGAGAAAGCCCTAAAGTGTCCGTTAAGCTTTTCCAGATAATATTGACAGGGCTTCACCCCAGCAATCTCACGCAGTCTCAACTGCCTGGTTGGTTGCCTTGAAAGTCTACGGTTTCTTTATATTTCCTCTGTGCCTGGCCTCCGGTCTTAGATCACCTCTCCTGGCCTGTGATTTCAGGAGCTTTTATCATATTTGCCACTCAGAGCACTTCTAAGGAGCCCATATCAGCTTGGGGCTTATTATCTTGACTCGGCTGCCATATCCCATAGGACCTCACTGTACAACAGTGTCCAATATGCTGGTGTCCTGGAGACATAGATGTGATTGTAGATGAATAGATGTATATTGATGAGAAATGGGGAAGAATACCTCTCACCCTTGAAGACATCTGCTGTTCTATCCAGTGATCTACACCCAAGTCCAGTTAGGAAGTTGCCTGCTGCAAGTGGGAGATGCCAAGGTCTATCCACCCCCTCTTCTGCCAACCATGGCTTCTTACCAAAATATGTCCTGGTATTGACTTCCTATTGGATGAGGAATGTGCCCTCAAGGAGCAGGAAGAGAGCGATAGTGGCCCTATTTGACTTGTGTCACCAGGAAGAAGAGGTCTGAAGCCCAGCACTGAACAAAGGACCTTAATTAATCAGGAAAAGAGCAGTGGAGATGAATAAATCATCTCTTCACAGCCAAGAGCAGATTTCAACATAAATATCAGCTATTTTAATTGACTATGGGATTTTAAAACTATGATTAAAATATCATTGAATAGATTTTATATAATCTTTTTAAATAGCATGTGTTAAAGGTAGTCTGAACTGATAAAAATATGATCAGTGTAATTGGACTTGAGTCGATAAAAGTAATTTTATTCCCAGATGCCCTGAGATTAGTTTGCTTCCAAAATTAATCAGATGATCAAAGAAAATTCTGAAAACAATCTCTGAGCGGTCACAACACCGATAACTTTCCACTATTACCTTCCTAGGGTAGTTAGGATGGTATAGCGGGAACATAGAGGCTGGGGTACTACTGAGCTAGTCCTCCTTGAATTCAATTTCTGCCTTTGGCATCTGCTGACTATAAATATTTTCAAACTTGAGCTCAAATTCTGTCATTGATAAATTGGGAAACTAATCCTAAACTGCTAAGGTTTTTGTTAGCATGAATAATAATTAATGTAAGGTACCTAGCTCTGTGTCAAATAAGTAGTAGCTGCTCAATAATAATAATACTGTTACCATACTTAAAATCAATGTATGACATCACACCCTTGGTCGAGATTCCCAATTTTCATTCAGCATGTATTCAAATATATATGTTCAGTTTATATAATGAATCAGGTACTGAGTATCATACCAGATACTATGTGTTTTTCAGAATATAATCTGATCTAATATTAATGATAACAATAAAATTAGAAAGAGAGCTGTGTAACATTTTTTGGTTTTTGCTACAATCTCTCATAATCAAATTAAGTTTTCACAAAATATTACAAAGAGAACATATCTAGGCCTCTACTTTAAAAATAAAGATACTGGGGGGCGGAGCAAGATGGTGGAGGAGTAAGAGACCTGGATTTCATCTGGTCTCAGGAATTCAGCTGAATAGGGATCAAACCACTCTGAACACCTACGAACTCAACAGGAGATCGAAGAAGAGAGTAGCAACAACCCTCTGAACAGAGAAGCGACCACTTACTGGAAGGTAGGACGTAAGGAGAAGTGAATCCGAGGCGATATTCGGGAGGATAGACGCGGGGGGGGGGGCCTCCGTAGGCCGCTTCTGGCAAGTGATAGAGCCGCGGAGCACAAAATCGGAACTTTTAGAAGTCGGCCCTGCTGAGGGACGTCGCTCCAGTGGCTAAGCGGGGGGTGGACCCTCGCAGGACAGTGGGGTCTCAGGACCCTCGGGGTCACAGAAAAACCGGAGGTGCCTGAGTTCGGCAGAGCTCCCAGGTATTGGAACGGGGAAGCTGGCTGCAGAGATGGAGCCAAGGCGCGGACTCTCAGCTCAGGTTTGCCATAAACTGTGATCCGCGGCCCAGTCGGGCCACTGCTCTTCCAGCAGGGACCGAACAAGTGGCATCCGGGGAGACTCCCCTTCCTCCCCTGGGAGGAGCGGCGCGGGAGCGCACCGCAGGGATCTGCTGGGTTGGGAGACTCCACACGGGGTCGGGTGCCAGAGATAGCAACACTCGGTCACAGGCCGGGTGAGCACGGAGTGCTGCTGGAGACCGGGGAGATGGGAGTGACTGCTTTTCTCTGGGGGCGCACTGAGGAGCGGGCCCCGAGTTCTCAGCTCCTCCGGGTGGAGATTGGGAGGCCACCATTTTCACCCTGGTCCCCCAAAGCTGTACGAGAGCTTGCAGGGAACAAAAGCTCCTGAGAGCAAACCCAAGCAGCTTGCTTAGCCCGGACCGACAAGGGCGGGGCAATTCAGCCTCCAGCAAAGACATTTGGAAACCACGGCAACAGGCCCCTCCCCCAGAAGATCAGCACGAACAGCCAGCAAGCCAAGACCAAGTTTACCCATCAAGGAGAACGGGAGAACTCCAGCGCTAGGGGAATACTGCACATAGATTTCATGGCTTTTTTTTTTACCATGATTCATTAGTTTTTGAAAGTTAATTTTTTTAACTTCTTTTTTTAATTTTTCTTTTTCCCTTTTTCAACCCACATCTTGTCAATCCCTTTTTTAAAAAAACATTTTTTATTTTTCATTTTTAGAGTCATATTTTATCCCTTCATAGTAGTTACCCATATTTTTGGCATATATATATATATATACATATATATATATATATATAAGTTGTTCTATTTTTAAAATGTTGAGATACAGTTTCTTCTAACAGATCAAACTATACCCTAAATCACTAGTGTATGGCTTTGTTCTAGTCTCCTGCCTGATCACATTCTCTCCCTTTTCCCTTTCTTTTTCTTTTTTTTAAATCTTCTTTCTTTTTTCAAACAACTTCTTATTTTATCAATTCCTTTTATAAAATCTTTTATAATTTTCATCTTTAGTCATCTTCCATCCCTTCATTATATCAACCCTTTTGTACATATATAAGTCTTTCTTCATTTAAAATTTTAGCCAGCTCTTTTTTCTAAGAGACCAAAATACGCCCAAAATCTAGTGTGTGGCATTGATCTATGCACTAGCTTGATCATATTGGATCATATTCTGGTTTTTTTTGTATTGTTCTGTTTTGGTTTTTATCTTTTTCTTTTTTTTTCTCTTTCTTTTTTCTTTCTTTCCCTTTCTTTTCCCCTGGTTTCAGGTCTTTTCTGATTTGTACAGAGTACATTTGCTGGGGACGTTCTTAACCTGTTAGGATTTTGTTCTCTCATTCATCTATTCTCCTCTGGACAAAATGACAAGGCAAAAAAAAAATCACCTCAGCAAAAAGAACAAGAGGTACTACTGTCAGCCAGGGACCTACTCAATATGGACATTAGTACGATGTCAGACCTAGAGTTCAGAATCATGACTTTAAAAATACTAGCTGGGGGGCGCCTGGGTGGCTCAGTTGGTTGGGCAACTGCCTTCGGTTCAGGTCATGATCCTGGAGTCCCGGGATCGAGTCCTGCATCGGGCTCCCTGCTAGGCAGGGAGTCTGCTTCTCCCTCTGACCCTCTTCCCTCTTGTCCTCTCTCTCTCTCTCATTCTCTCTCTCTCAAATAAATAAATAAAATCTTTTAAAAAAATAAATAAAATAAAATAAAATAAAAATACTAGCTGGGCTTGAAAAAAGCGTGGAAGTTATTACAAAAACGCTTTCTGGAGAAATAAAAGAACTAAAATCTAACCAAGTTGAAATCAAAAAGGCTATTAATGAGGTGCAATCAAAAATGGGGGCACTAACTGCTAGGATAAATGAGGCAGAAGAGAGAATCAGCGATATAGAAGACAAAAAGATGGAAAATAAAGAGGCTGAGAAAAAGAGAGAGAAACTAAAGGATCACGAGGGCGGAATTCAAGAGATAAGCGATACGATAAGATGAAACAACATTAGAATAATTGGGATCCCAGAACAAGAAGAAAGAGAGAGAAGGGCAGAAGGTGTATTGGAGCAAATAATAGCAGAGAACTTCCCTAATGTGGGGAAGGAAACAGGCATCAAAATCCAGGAGGCACAAAGAACCCCTCTCAAAATCAATAATAATAGGTCAACACCCCGACATCTAATAGTAAAACTTACGAGTCTCAGAGACAAAGAAAAAATCGTGAAAGCAGCTCGGGAGAAGAGATATGTAACCTACAATGGTAGAAATATGAGATTGGCAACAGACCTATCCACAGAGACCTGGCAGGCCAGAAAGGACTGATATCTTCAGAACACTAAACGAGAAAAAAATGCAGCCAAGAATATTATATCCAGCTAGGCTCTGATTGAGAATTGAAGGAGAGATCAAAGCTTCCACGACAAACAAAAACTAAAGGAATTTGCAAACACGAAACCAGCCCTCCAAGAAATATTGAAAGGGGTCCTCTAGGCAAAGAGAGAACCTAAAAGCAGCATAGATCAGAAAGGACCACTGACAATATCCAGTTACAGTCACCTTACAGGCAATACAATGGCACTCAATTCATACCTTTCAATAGTTACCCTCAATGTAAATGGGCTAAATGACCCAATCAAAAGACACAGGCTATCACATTGGATTAAAAAACAAGACCCATAGATATGCTTTCTGCAAGAGACTCATTTGAGACCCAAAAACATCCCCACATTGAAAGTGAGGGGGTGGAAAACCATTTACCATGCTAATGGACACCAAAAGAAAGCTGGGGTGGCAATCCTTATATCAGACAAATTAGAATTTAAAACAAAGACTGTAATAAGACATGAAGACGGACACTATATCCTACTTAAAGGGTCTACCCAACAAGAAGATCTAACAATTGTAAATATCTATGCCCCTAACATGGGAGCAGCCAATTATATAAGGCAATTAATAACAAAAGCAAGGAAACATATTGACAACAATACAATAATAGTGGGGGACTTTAACACCCCCCTGACAGAAATGGACAGATCTTCTAAGCAAAAGATCAACAAGGAAATAAAGACTTTAAATGACACACTGGACCAAATGGACTTCACAGACATATTCAGAACATTCCATCCCAAAGCAACGGAATACACATTCTTCTCTAGTGTCCATGGAACATTCTCCAGAATTGATCATATCCTAGGTCACAAATCAGGTGTCAGCCAGTACCAAAAGATTGGGATCATTCCCTGCATATTTTCAGACCACAATGCTTTGAAACTAGAACTCAATCACAAGAGGAAAGTCGGAAAGAACTCAAATACATGGAGGCTAAAGAGCATCCTACTTCAGAATGAGTGGGTCAACCAGGAAATTAAAGAAGAATTTAAAAAATTCATGGAAACCATGAAAATGAAAACACAACTTTCAAAATCTTTGGGATACAGCAAAGGCAGTCCTGAGAGGAAAGGATATAGCAATACAAGCCTTTCTCAAGAAACAAGAAAGGTCTCAAATACACAACCTAACCCTACACCTAAAGGAGCTAGTGAAAAAACACAAATAAAGCCTAAACACAGCAGGAGAAGAGAAATAATCAAGATCAGAGCAGAAATCAATGAAATAGAAACCAAAAGAACAGTAGAACAGATCAACGAAACTAGGAACTGGTTCTTTAAAGAATTAACAAGATGGATAAACCCCTGGCCAGACTGATCAAAAAGAAAAGAGAAATGACCCAAATCAACAAAATCATGAATGAAAGAGGAGAGATCACAACCAACACCAAAGAAATACAAACAATTCTAAGAACATATTATGAGCAACTCTATGCCAGCAAATTAGATAACCTGGAAGAAATGGGTGCATTCCTAGAGATGTATCAACTAAAAAATTGAACCAGGAAGAAATAGAAAACCTGAACAGACCTATAGCCACTAAGGAAATTGAAGCAGTCATCAAAAATCTCCAAGAAACAAAAGCCCAGAGCCAGATGGCTTCCCAGGGGAATTCTATCAGACATTTCAAGAAGAATTAATACCTATTCTCCTGAAACTGTTCCAAAAAAAAGAAATGGAAGGAAAACATCCAAACTCATTTTATGAGGCCAGCATTACCTTGATCCCAAAACCAGACAAAGACCCCATCAAAAAGGAGAATTACAGACCAATATCCTTGATGAACATGGATGCAAAAATTCTCACCAAAATCCTAGCCAATAGGATCCAACAGTACATTAAAAGGATTATTCACCATGACCAATTGGGATTTATCCCTGGGCTGCAAGGATGGTTCAACATCCACAAATCAATCAACGTGATACAATACATCAACAAAAGAAAGAACAAGAATCATATGATCCTCTCAATAGATGCAGAAAAAGCATTTGACAAAGTACAGCATCCTTTCTTGATCAAAACTCTTCAGAGTATAGGGATGGAGGGTACATACCTCAATATCATAAAAGCCATCTATGAAAAACCTACAGCGAATATCATTCTCAATGGGGAAAAGCTGAGAACTTTTCCCCTAAGGTCAGGAACGCAGCAGGGATGTCCACTCTCACCACTGCTATTCCACATAGTATTAGAAGTCCGAGCCACAGCAATCAGACAACAAAAAGAACTCAAAGGCATCCAAATTGGCAAAGAGGAAGTCAAATTCTCACTCTTTGCAGATGATATGATACTGTATGTGGAAAACCCAAAAGACTCCACCCCAAAACGGCTAGAACTCATACAGGAATTCAGTAAAGTAGCAGGATATAAAATCAATGCACAGAAATCAGTGGCATTCCTACACACCAACAACAAGACAGAAGAGAGACAAATCAAGGAGTCGATCCCATTTACAATTGCACCCAAAACCGTAAGATACCTAGGAACAAATCTAACCAAAGAGGCAAAGGATCTGTACTCAGAAAACTATAAAATACTCAGGAAAGAAATTGAAGAAGACACAAAGAAATGGAAAAACATTCCATGCTCATGGATTGGGAGAATCAACATTGTGAAGATGTCAATGCTACCTAGAGCAATCTACACATTCAATGCAATCCCCATCAAAATACCATCCACTTTTTTCAAAGAAATGGAACAAATAATCCTAAAATTTGTATGGAACCAGAAGAGACCCTGAATAGCCAGAGGAATGTTGAAAAAGAAAATCAAAGCTGGCAGCATCACATTCCAGACTTCCAGCTCTATTACAAAGCTGTCATCATCAAGACAGTATGGTACTGGCACAAAAACAGACACATAGATCAATGGAACAGAATCGAGAGCCCAGAAATGGACCCTCAACTCTATGGTCAACTCATCTTTGACAAAGCAGGAAAGAATGTCCAATGGAAAAAAGACAGTCTCTTCAACAAATGGTGTTGGGAAAATTGGACAGCCACATGCAGAAGAATGAAACTGGACCATTTCCTTACACCACACACAAAAATAGACTCCAAATGGTTGAAAGACCTAAATGTGAGACAGGAGTCCATCAAAATTCCAAAGGAGAACACAGGTAGCAACCTCTTCAACCTCAGCTGCAAGAACTTCTTCCTAGAAACATTGCCAAAGGGAAGGGAAGCAAGGGTAAAAATGAATTATTGGGATTTCATCAAGATAAGCTTTTACACAGCAAAAGAAACAGTCCACAAAACCAAAAGACAACCGACAGAATGGGAGAAAATATTTGCAAATGACATATCAGATAAAGGGCTAGTATCCAAAACCTATAAAGAACTTATCAAACTCAACACCCAAAGAACAAATAATCCAATCAAGAAATGGGCAGAAGACATGAACAGACATTTTTCCAAAGAAGACATCCAAATGGCCAACAGACACATGAAAAAGTGCTCCACATCGCTCGGCATCAGGGAAATCCAAATCAAAACCTCCATGAGATACCACCTCACACCAGTCAGAATGGGTAAAATTAACAAGTCAGGAAACGACAGATGTTGGTGGGGATGCGGAGAAAGGGGAACCCTCCTACACTGTTGGTGGGAATGCAAGCTGGTGCAACCCCTCTGGAAAACAGTATGGAGGTTCCTCAAACAGTTGAAAATAGAGCTACCATAGGATCCAGCAATTGCACTACTGGGTATTTACCACAAAGATACAGATGTAGGGATCCGAAGGGGTACATGCACCCCGATATATATAGCAGCAATGTCCACAATAGCCAAACTGTGGAAAGAGCCAAGATGGCCATCGTCAGGTAAATGGATAAAGAAGAAGTGGTATATATACACAATGGAATATTATGCAGCCATCAGAAGGAATGAGATCTTGCCATTTGCAACGACGTGGATGGAACTGGAGGGTGTTATGCTGAGTGAAATCAGTCAATCAGAGAAAGACATGTATCACATGACCTCACTGATATGAGGAATTCTTAATCTCAGGAAACAAACTGAGGGTTGCTGGAGTG
>NW_027398122.1:0-13574 GCF_003265705.2 Callorhinus ursinus
GGCTCCACGCACCCGTGCCGGGGGAGGGCTAGCCTCGTGACACTAGATCTGGTGCGAGAGGTGCCTCTGCGCGAAGCCGTTTCTCTCGCCCTGTGATTCAGGGGAATCGTTTCCTAGGCCCTCACGCAGACCCACTGAAAGTGTTGCCACCCTCGGGAACCGTGATGCTGTCTACAGTACGGTCCCTCTCCACTGCTGTTAGCTAGTGTTCGGTCACTCTACAGCCTGGCTTCTCCGGGCTAGTGCTTAGGTACCCAGTTCTCCAGGCAGGCCCTCAGGGGAGAGCAGTGCTAAGCTCCTCACACAAGAGAGGGGTTGAGAGAGTAGCCTTCCTTACAGGCCTGTTTCTCGGTCAGAGTCGCGTTTAGGTTCCATCACTACTTCTATGCTAAAGGAGTATTTGTTGCATTGATGAATGCTGGCCATCAGACGCACAAAATCCATGGAATATAAGATTCTAATTTAAGTGCCACATTAAAATACTAGAGCAATTCTGAGGAGAAACTAAGAGTAATCAAGGAAAGCTTTTGTGCCTTCCTAAATGAGAGAACTTCCTGTGCTTAGAACTACTTGCGTGTAAGGCCTTGCTGGCATTAGGGCATCTGGAGTCTGAGAGTGGAAGCCAAAGCGGAAATGGCTGACAGAGTCTGGAGAATCAGGAGGAGCAGGTGAAATCTGGACTCTTAAATTTATAAACTATGTTTAAGAACTGACTGGAAAAACAGTTCATAATCTTGGTAGAAAAGAAAATGGTACATTATGTAATTTTATCTGGGCTAGGGACAAAGAGGATCTAACATTTACTTTAACAGAGCACTCGTGAAGTTGTTTTGAACAGTAGTGACTATTGCAAAGAATCTAAGGGATGAAATTTGGGGAAACTTGCCACAAGCTGCCAGTGAAAAGAGTGAAAAGACTCTACTCACACAAAATGGCCCCCATAAAACCAGGTCGGGGGTTTCTGTTTGGGGAGGGGCATGGTTACACGACAATGCTATCTATTTGGCTGTGTAGGAATTTTTGTCCTGAGCTGTGAATTTAGTTCAAAGCCAAAAACTGAAGGGCCGGGATAACCCCCTCTATTTCCCTCCATTCAGAGGAAGACCTGATAAAAACTTGAGGGGTTTTGTGTCTAGGATAAGAACTTCCACCCTTCACCATTTGAGTTTGCCTTTCAAGAGTCATTATGAAATGGGGCCATTTACATCAAAATCACAGTTCTGATTCTGGTTCTTCCTTTCAGCAAAATGAGGTAGCTTTACATTTAGAGGACTGTGGTAACACATGTAGCATTTGGTGTTTAGGTTTAGATTAATACAGTCTAATGCAATTTTGTAGTTCCAATAAAAGGGTTTTAACCCAGTAATATAATAGCCTACATAAGTAACAAACATCAGAAATATAACTAGCGATTTTTGAGTTTAAAAAGTTATTTTAGGGAGGGAGGGGGCTGAGGGAGAGGGACAGGGAATCCAGGCGGAATCCAGGCAGACTCCGAGTTCAGCCCGGAGCCCGACCTGGGACTTGATCCCATGACCTGAGCCACCTGAGCTGAAACCAAGAGTCGGATGTTCAACCACCTGCACAACTCCGGTGCCCCAGCAATTTCTTTTTTAAGCTATATTTTACAAATCATTTATTGCTTCAAAAAGAGAATGGACACCAAAATGCTTTGCATTTAAAAACTTAACTAATTTGAGTCACTTTTATTTATTATTTTCCAAGTTTTGGCACCCAAACTTGGCAAACATCATGGAGATCTGTACAAACATGCATATACATATATACACTCACATATTTAAGTTTAAAGCCTCAGTTCCTCAAACCTTGTACTCAGGCTCCTGTTAAAAAGAGGGAAAGGGGTGAGAAGAATCAGGGAAAACATGAAAAAATCCCAATTGACAACTTCCTTATTGTTACGAATTAAAGCTGGCATTTTAAAGTAAAATCCATCACCTTACTAAAACTTCCACTAAGCTACAGCCTCAGATATTAAATAAACAGCCCCATACACACTTCAATGTGGTTTAATGACAAGATGGCTGAGGATTTGTTTTGTTATTTCAGGTAAAAGTTAATATTTCAGTGATTAAAATTTCAGGTGTTAAAAACTAACTACAAGCAAGGTCATCATTATACTCTGAAGCTGAATTCTTCTACAGCCGCTTGTCTTTAAATTACTATGCAAATCCAAGACAGTAACATTCAGGCTTTTTATAATTAAAATACTAATGTTTGGTGACTAAAGAGTAAACATGATTAGTTTACTCTAGGTCGTTTGATTTTATTTTTCTCTGTAGGAGCTTTCCTCTTCTGTGATAATCCAGGCCCAGGTTCCTTATTATTCGGAAGAAATGAAATCGCTTCTGGCAGACAGTAATTTTCTACTTGAGGAGGGGATTCCTATAAAAGGGAAAAACATTGTTCATTTTTCCTTGACTGTGCTTTTTAACCAGAAAAAAACTTGAAATTTGTCTTTTAAGGTATGCTACTTAGCACTTATCACATTTAGGGAACAGAACCTGTGTGACAAAATCTCACCTTTTATCAGAAAAATAAATTTATAGCTCAGGTGGAATGGGGCCAGCTCAGATCTTGATAATGGTTTCATTTGTAAAAAGGTATGGTTAAGAAGTGACACCTTATACTTAGTGTCGATTTTTAAAAATATTTAAACATGTGAGGTAGGTGTTTTTTTATTTTACAGATAAGATAAAAAAAGGTTAAATAACATATAACTAGCAGGAGTTAAAGCCAAAATTCATACATTGCCTCTAAAACCCTTAAAATTCTCTTCCTCACAACCATATTCCAACCCAAAACGACCTTTCCCTCATTAAAAGTGTGATAAAAATTTTCTAGCAAGATGGCAGACTGGAAAACATGAAAATGAATCACCATAAAATACTGAGTAAGTGCCTTTTGATTCAACTCTTCCCTGGATGACAACTTCCGACCCAAATATATTAAAAGCAACTACCCCAAGACACTGGAGAGGAAATGAGATCAGGCAAATACCAAAGGGGTTGACACTGGGTAGGGAGTGAATTTCTCTTCATTTTTGTTTTTGTTGTAAGGAGAAGTCTGTATTATAAGGGCCAAGTCACAACAGAAAACATGTAGTAATGGCCTGAAACCACAGCCACTGGAAAATGAGGTGGGAAATCCCAGGAGGGAGCAGGGGAAGCCTCAAACTGGGGTATGAAATCTGCCCAAATCTTTGCCCTCTCACCATGGATGTGCAGAGGCGGCTCAAGTAAGGCTAAAGCTTTGATCCCGCACTCACTGCAAAAGGTGCCTGTTAAGCAAACAGAATGGCATTCCCTAAGGAACGTAACAGAATCTAGTTTTTACAACTTAGACGCATGCAAATTACTCCACATCTGAAGAACATGACCCATTCTCAAGAAAAAACAATCAGAATCCAAAAACCCAATAAAGATCTAAAACTTGTATGTATTGAAAATTACAAAATGTTCATGAAAGAAATCAAAGACGACTTAAATATGCTGTATTCATGGACTGAAAGACTGAACATAGTGAAGATGTCAATTCACTTAAATTGATCTGTAGGTTTAATGTGATTCCTATCAAAATCGTAGCAAGATGTTTTCATAGGCATATAAATAAGCTTATTTAAAAACTTAAAAGGTATAGACCCTAGAAAAGCTAAAAGGATCTTGAAAAAGAAGAGTAAAGAGGAATCGCTACCTAATATCAGATATAAGAAGAAAGATGCTATTGCAGAGGGAAAGACCTAGATCAATAGACGCCCAACATATGCCAAACTGAATTTTGACAAAGGTGTAAAAGCAACTAAGTGGAGGACGGTTCTTTTATGGTGGAGCAATTGGACATTCTGAGTGACCTAAACTTCACACCTTCTGTGAAAACCTCACACCTCATGACATTTATGAAGCACACCAAAGGCATTCACTCTTGACTAGCCATTATGGAACTGCAAATTAAAACCACAATGAGAGATTACTACATACCAACTGAAATGGCTAAAAAAAAGTGACAAATGCCAATAAGGATACAGAAAAACGATCACTTATAACAGTGGTAGGAATGTAAAATATGACCACTCTGGAAACACACTTAGGAATTTATCCCAATGCAATGAAATCTTATTTCCACATAAAATATGTGCAAAAAATGTTCATAGCAGCTTTAGTCATAATAGCCCCAAAGTAGAAACAACCCAGATGTCCTTCAATAGGCTAATAGTTAAGCTGTAGATCTCAACTGTTCAATAAAAAGTAATAAAATCACTGATACAAGCAACACCTGAATGATTCCGAAGGGAATCTTGCTAAAAAAAAAAAAGCCGGGGCGCCTGGGTGGCTCAGTCGTTAAGCGTCTGCCTCCGGCTCAGGTCATGATCCTGGAGTCCCGGGATCGAGTCCCACATCAGGCTCCCTGCTCAGCGGGAGGCCTGCTTCTCTCTCTCCCACTCCCCCTGCTTGTGTTCCTGCTCTCTCTCTGTCAAATAAATAGATGAAATCTTTAAAAAAAAAAAAAAGCCAATCCGAAAAGATTACACACTATATTGATTCCATTTAAGATTTAAAGATACTGACAACAGATTAGTGGTTGACAGGTGTAAGAGACTGCTGGGAGAAGAGAATGAAGGGAAGGAGGTGGGTGTAGTTAAAAAAAAAAAGGCAAAATGAATGATTGCTGTAGTGATAGATTGTTCTGTATCTTGACTGTGGTGGCAGACACATGAAGCAGAAGTGGGGAAATTGGGGGCGCCTGGGTGGCTCAGTTGGTTAGGCGACTGCCTTCGGCTCAGGTCATGATCCTAGAGTCCTGGGATCGAGTCCCACATCGGGCTTCCTGCTCAGCAGGGAGTCTGCTTCTCCCTCTGACCCTCTTCCCTCTCCTCTCTCTCAAATAAATAAAATCTTAAAAAAAAAAAAAAAGTGGGGAAATCGGAATAAGTTTGGATTGCATCAGGTCAATATCCTGGCTGTAATACTGTACTATATTGTTGCAAGATATCATCCCCTGGGGGAAACTATTATTTCTTACAATTGCATGTAAAGCTACCGATTACCTCAAAATAAAAGCAGTCTTGCTCATGACCCAGATGTTGGAAATAGTAGACAATGATACCAAAGCAGCTCTTATCCTTGAGATGAGTGAAATGAAAAAGTAGAAAAATAGAAACTATAAAAAAGAACTGATTCTAGATATAAAAAAATTTAATATCTAAATAAAAAAATCTCCTGTAAGAGCCTTAGAATGAAAATAACAGGAAAAAAATCAGTGAAGTAATAAATAGGAATTAGTCAGTCAGAAAACACAGAAAGTAAATATGGCCTGAAGGACCTGAGGGAGGGACCTGTGGGACAATATCAAAAGGTACGAGTGATTAAATTCCCATATAGACAGGAAAGAATGGAGAAGTAATTGTCAAAATTTCTCAAGTTTGGTGAAAGAGAGAAATTTACAGATTGAAGAAGCTCTGCAGAAAAAGCAGGATTAATATAAAGAAACTACACCTGGAAGTATCATAAATGGTGAAAATCAAAGATGAAACAGCCAGAATAAAAAATGAGACACTGCACTGCATACAGGAGAAGAAATCAAATTACCACTGACTTCTCAGAAATAATGGAGGCCAGCAGAAAGTGGAGTCTTTAGTAAAAAACACTATCAACCCTAAATCCTATGCCCTACAAAAAGATCCTTCAGGCATAATGGTAAAATAGACACTCTCAAATAAAAGAAAACTAGAATTGGTCCCATCAGACTTATACTACAAATCAAAGTTTTGGGCTGAAGGAAAACTGATACCAGATAGGATAAATATAAGACTGTATTTTTCCTTTTAATTTCCTCAAAATACATAGGACTGTTTAAGCAAGTTTTGCTTTATGGCAGAACACTGTTCTGTGGAGCTGTAAGAGACAATGGAAAATATACAAGTCTACAGAAAGTTTGCTGGCCCCTGCTTTACGTTGAAGGACCAGACACTAAATATTTCAGGCTGTGTGGGAGAGATGGTTTCTGTTGCAATTACTCAGCCTAGTGTTGCACTGCAAAAGCAGAAGAGAGAACATGTAAATGAGTGAATGGAGCTGTGTTCCAGTAAAACTTTGTAACACAGGCAGTGGAGAGGGTTTGGCCTGTGGGCTACAGTTTATTGGCCCCTGGTTTAAAGGATAGGGGAAGTAAAGGAACCTATATGAGTGTAAGATTTCTACATTCCATGTGAAGTGGCACAATATCATTTTAGCTAGACTATAAAAAGTTAAGTATATTATAATCCATAGAGCAAAACACACCCTGCCTCCAACAAAAAAAGGCAAGAAAGAAAGAACACAGGAACAAAGACAAATTGAAAACTGCAAAAAAAAAAAAAAACCCTAAATCCAATCATATCAATAATTACACGATGGACTAAACATTCTAAAGAATAAAAAAACCCAACGATACCCTTTTTAAAAGAAAGCCATTTCAAATATAAAGGAAAATTCCATTTACAATTGCATCAAGAATAAAATAGGGACAAATTTAATCAAGTAGATAAAAGACTTGTACACTGAAAACTAGACGACATTGGGGCGCCTCAGTGGCTCAGTCTTAAGCGTCTACCTTCGGCTCAGGTCCTGGGATTGAGCCTTGCATTGGGCTGCCTGCTCGGCGGGAAGCCTGCTTCTCCCTCTCCCACTCCCCCTGCTTGTGTTCCTGTTCTTGCTATTTCTCTCTCTGTCAAATAAATAAAATCTTAAAAAAAAGAAAACTAGGCAACACTGATGAAATAGAAGATGACACAAATAAATGGAAAGATATTCCATGCTCATGGACTGGAAAAATTAACACTATTAAAATGTCCACACTACCCAAAGCAATCCACAGATTCAATGCAATCCCTATCAAAATTTCAATGGCATTTTTTCTAGAAATAGAACAATCCTAAAGTTTGTATGGAATCACAAAGACTCCAAATAGCCAAAGCAATCTTTTTTTTTTTTTTTTGAGTTATTTATTTTTTGACAGAGAGACACAGTGAGAGAGGGAACACAAGCAGAGGGAGAGGGAAAGGGAGAAGCAGGCTTCCTGTGGAGCAGGGAGCCTGATGCAGGGCTCGATCCCAGGACCCTGGGATCATGACCTGAGCCGAAGGCAGACGCTTAATAACTGAGCCACTCAGGCACCCCTAGCCAAAGCAATCTTGAGAAAGGAGAACAAAGCTGGAGGCATCATGCTCCCTGATTTTAAACTGTATTACAAAACTATGGTAACCAAACAGTATGGTACTACCACATACACAGACACACAGATCAAGAGAACAGAACAGAAAACCCTGAAATAAACCCAGGCATACTCGATCAATTACAAAGGAGCCAAGAACATACAAAAGGAAAAGGACAGTTTCTTCAATAAATGGTGTTGGAAAAACTAGACAGCTACATGCAAAAGACTGAAACAGGACCACTATCTTATACCATACACAAAAATAAACTCAAAATGGATTAAAGATTTGGATGAAAGACATGAAACTATAAAACTAAAAGAAAATATACGTCATGAGCTCCCTGACATTGGTCTTGGTAAAAATTTTTTGGATTTCACACCAAAATGAAAAGAAACACAAGCAAAAATTAACATGTGGGGAGACATCAAATTAAAAAGCTCATGCATAGTAAAGGACACCATCAGCAAAAGGAAAGGCAACCTAAGAAAGGGAGAAAATATTTGCAAATCATCTATCTGATAGGGGTTAATATCCCAAACCATGTGATTAAAAAATGGGCAGAGATCTGAATAGACATTTTCCCAAAGACACAGATGGTCAACAGGTATACGAAAAGGTGCTCAACGTCACTAATCATCAAAGAAATGCAAATCAAAATCATAACAAGATATTACCTAACACGTTAGAATAGCTGTTATCAAAAAGACAAGTGTTGATGAGGATATGGAGAAACGAGAACTCTTGTGTACTTCTAGTGGGAATGTAAACTGATGCAGCCATTATTTTTTTTCCTCAAAAAATTAAAAATATAACTACCTTAAGAGTACACTTAGTTCGATGAGCACTGAGCAATTGTTGAATCATTATATTGCACACCTGAAACTAATAACACTATGTTAAATACAATCTTAAAAAAAAGGAACCTTATGATTCAACAGTTCCAACCTCTTTGTATTTATCCAAAAGAAATAAAAACATTAATTCAAAAAGATATCTGCTCTATGTTCACTGCAGCATTATTTACAATAGCTAAGATATGAAAACCTGAGTGTCCACTGACAGATGGATAAAGAAAATTCACACACACACACACACAATGGATTAATCAGCCATAAAAAAATATTTCAGCCAAGGAAACCCTGCCAACTGCAGCAACATGGATGGACCTTGATGGCATGATGCAAAGTGAAATAAGTCAGAAAAAGACAAATACTAGATGATTTCACTTACAAGTGGAACCTAATATAAAAAACGGGCGCCTGGGTGGCTCAGTCAGTTAAGCATCTGCCTTCGGCTCAGGTCATGATCCCAGGATCCTGGGACTGACTGCCGCATCGGGCTCCCTGCTCAGTAAGGAGCCTGCTTCTCCCTCTTGCACTCCCCCTGCTCGTGTGCTCTCTGTCAAATAAATAAATAAAATCTTAAAAAAATAAAAAAAAAAAACAAAAACCCCAAATGAGATAGATACAAAGAACTGACTGGGGGTTGCTAGATGCAGGGTGTGAGGGCTGGGGGAAATGGGTAAGGGTGAACAAGAGGTACAAACTTACAGTTATAAAATAAGCCCTGAGGATATAATATACAACATGGTGACTGTAGTTGTTAATATTGTATGGTATATTTGAAAGTTGGTAAGAGACTCAATCTTGGGAGTTCTTATCATAAGAAAGAAAATCTCATTATGTATGGTGATAATTTTGCATATATAGTCATGAATACATACAACTCTTATGCTGAACATCTGAAATTAATGTCATATGTCATTGTATCTCAAAAAAAAAAAGGTGGCCAGATTCCTCCTTCAGGCAGACTGGAAGATTCCTCTTTGGATAAACTGAAACAATTCAAGAAGTATATGCAAGTATGAACCAGACGACAGTCCCCAACAATTAGACCACAAAGACTATTGCATCCGGATCAAAACTGCCAAGACCCAACTGTGTGCTCAGTACTTCCAATCAGCTTAGACAAAGACCAAAACAAAGAGGAAAATGCAGTTTAGTGGATAGAGAATATACCGAAATAAGTTAAAAAAAAAAAATCAATAAATCCTCTGAGATCCAGTAGAAGGTATTACATCTATGAAGCAAAAAAGATATTAAAAAATTAAAATGTAAATTCAAAAAACTTTTAAAAAGGTCCTGATTATTAAAAACATGATAGCAAAATGAAGAGCTGATAAAAGGAGAAGACTGAACTGAGGGAACCTCTCAAAAAGTGAAGATTATAAAAATAGTGGTGAAATAAGAAGATCCAATATACAAGTAGCAGAAGTACTAGAGAGAACAGAAAGTGGAGGGAAAAAAAATCATCATTGAAATAATTCAAGATTTCCCAGAACTGAAAGACACAAGTTACCAAACCAGAAGAGGCCTACCATGTGCAGTATAATAAAAAGAGACCCTCATGATAGCCTATCATTTTGAAATTTCAGAAAACTAGGGACAAAAAGAGCTTCCTACTAGATTAGTTACATATAACAGATTATTAATCAAAATGGCTTTAACTACTCAACAGCAACACTAGAAGCAAGGAGATAAGCAATCAAAAGTCTAAGGAGAAAATAGGTTCCAACCTAGAATTTGATGCCCATCTAAACAATAAAAGAAATGCAATCACAGAAAAAAAGAATTTTCACACAAAGAAAATCTCAGTTTATCTCCCATGTGCTTTCTCAAGAAGTTACTATAAGAACACCTTCAACCAGATGAGAGCAGATCAGGATGACATGGGATATAGAAACAGGAGATGCAACAGAGAAGAGAAAGGATGATGAATGGAGATCCTGGGATGACACCAGTTTGTAGAAGTAGAGGGTGACCATCCAGATTGGAGCAGTATGGCTAAGGACATGTTGAAGGCTTTCATCACCAAGATCCCTGCAGCCACTGCACCCAGCTTTTCAWTTAATGCCCCCCCGCCCCCCCCCAGCATTTAACCTGAGGTCAGAACACCGGGGTGGGCCTATCTCAAGAGCCTTACTTGTGCTTGGCTTATCTTGACCATGAACTTGAACATGAAGTCACTACTCTCCCTTCCCTAGTCTACTGCTTTGCCCCCACAGAAGTATTCTGTTTTATCTACTTCTGAGAGCTAGGTAGGAAATAATGAGCTCAGATGTAGAAATACAGAGCAGCCCACTCCCCGCACTGCATTCCTCCAGAAATCTAGTGTCTGACACACCATACAACCCTGAGAAAAGCAGGGAACAAAAAAACCTGAGTTTTTAAAAAAAGTGATTTAGGTGTTTCTAGGAGTTAGTATTGGCTTACCAGTTCCAATCAGTACATCCCACTGCTTTATGACAAAGGTTTTATTGTTTATGTTTTAGCCATTCTTTCTCTATATCCTGAGCAACTCCCAAACACAAACAGTAAAAATTACACAGCAGGCTAAGTTTTGGCTTCCCCTTATTTCTATACCATTATGTTTGAAATCCTTTGGGGTAAGACATTTATTATCATGTATCCTACCTTGCTGATTCCTGATGGCATTTTAGGTGTTCTGGCATCAGAAAGATTTTTCTTTGCTCATTCAAATCAAAACTTAGGCTATTTGTGAACAGCAATATTCCAACATTATAAAGGGCACTTTTAAAACTTTTAGAGGTACTTAGATTTTTTTTAAATTTTTTTTTAAGATTTTATTTATTTGAGAGAGAGAATGAGATAGAGAGAGAGAGAGCATGAGACGGGGGAGGGTCAGAGGAAGAAGCAGACTCCCTGCTGCGCAGGGAGCCCGATGTGGGACTCGATCCCGGGACTCCAGGATCATGACCTGAGCCGAAGGCAGTCACTTAACCATCTGAGCCACCCAGGCGCCCAGAGGTACTTAGATTTTTATACCTGCTTCATTTAACTCCAAGCTAAATGTTTACATATGTACTCATTATTATAAAAAGTAGAATGAAACTGAATGAAATGAAAGCGAACTGGAGCCAAACATGCTATTAACAAACAAGCCAAGGGTTTTGCTGTGTGGTCACATCCCTATATATATAAGCCTATCTCTGGTGATGAGGAGATCAAGGACAAAATCTTACAAACCTGCATCAGATAATCAGCAATGTACTCTGTTTTTAAGCAGTACACATTTTGGGCGGCAGCTTCTGCTATATTAACCCCTGAGTCATCTGGTTTCAGTTTATTGAAGTCAGAAAAGAGATGTGTGGCTTCTTTAAATAAAGGTACAGAATGACCAGGTAGTACCTAAAGAAAAAATAAGAAATAAGAAGCTATCAGTTTCCCAGAGTAGTTCAACTGTATAATCTGTACTTAAGGATTGTCATCTCACAAAGTACCAAAAATTAAGAACTGATCATAGCAACCTTGTTTGAAAAATAATTTGTGTAAAAAATTCTGTAAATTGACTGAATACAAACCTTTGCTCCTCCTGACTGAAGAAGGCGTTTGAATCCTGCTTCTCGGGATTGGTCAACATATAAGATAACTTTCCACCCACTAAATGCCCCCTACAAATGAAAATATAATCAGTGTTGAAATTATTTGGGAAATAAATGCAAATAATACATTATTTTATCTGTAAATTTAGTTTTATGTCAACAAATAATCTTATAACCTTTACCAAGTGCCACAGTGGTAATTGTCTCTGGTCAGAATATTCTGAAAACACACAACCATGGTGTTTGGCACACAGTAGGTCATCAATAAATACTTGAAGAATGAAGGAAAATGTTTTAATGATTAACATGAAAACAAAGCAACTTGACTTTTGTTTAGCCTTTTCTTGTATTTTTTCTTATAATTAATCCAGGGTAGAACTTAATGCACAACTTCTCAAATTAGATGAAGCCCTCATTATATTTCTCTTGAAAATGTTTGTGAATTAGAAATATAAAACATTTCACTAGGGAATAACAACAAAAGCCAGTGGAATTACTCTAAAAGAAGGGAATTAAGGCTAACAAGGGCTTGGACACAGGAGAGAACTCAGAATACATCGCACAAGATTATTTAAAACTTGGGTTTCTAACCTTTATGTGAGCCATGGACCCCTTTGACAGTCCAGTGAAACCTATGGATCTGTTCTCTAAATAATTCTTTTAAAGAAACAGCTTTATTGAAATGTAATTTCTGTGCTATATTAATAATGTTTTAAAATACTGGTTTTAACATAAAGTGTAAAGGATTACAAAAAAAAACCCATTTTATTAAAAATAAAATATTTACAAATTTGTGACAGATGTGCTTCTATATTAATGAATTAAATAAATAGTGGTGGCTGGATAGATTATTATAATTTTGAAGTATAAAGACAGACGGTAGCTGCACTTGTGGTGAGCATAATGAATTGTTGTCAAATCTGTTACATACCTGAAACTAATGTAACACTGTGCATCAACTATATTTCAATGAAAAAAAATTGAACATAAGCAGTATCTCAAGATACTTGGAATTATAATGCAAAGCAAAGATATCTTATTTCTGTTGGGGTAAAATCACAAGTACTATTAATAGTGCTGTGATTTTTACCTAGACTTCTATAATAAAAGGAAATGTTTTCAATTGGAGGTTAGTAAAAATAAGGATGTATTCCCTGCCCCATCCAAAGTGTATAAACAGCCTTCCTGAATGTGATCTACAACTCCTTTGGGAGAGTCTGTGGATCCCATGTTAAGAACCCTTGAAGGTAGATGCTGAAGAGTCTTTAGAAGAAATACAGTATGGGTCACATTTTACACATATATTTAAATTATTTTTATGTCTTTTTACTTTTTAAAAAAAAATTTATGGGAGTGCCTGGGTGGCTCAGTCGTTAGGCATCTGCCTTCGGCTCAGGTCATGATCTCAGTGTCCTGGGATCGAGCCCCGCATTGGGCTCCCTGCTCAGCGGTGAGTCTGCTTCTCCCTCCCACTCCCCCTGCTTGTGTTCCCTCTCTGGCTGTGTCTCTCTCTGTCAAATAAACAAAATCTTAAAAAAATAATAATAATAAAAGATTTATGTATTTGAGAGACAGTATGTGCGCTAGTGTGCACATGCACAGTGGGGGGAGAGGCAGAGGAAGAGGGAGAGAATCTCCAGCAAACTCCAGGCTGAGCGAGGAGTCCGATGGCAGGGCTTGATCTCATCACCCTAAGATCATGACCTGAGTTAAAATCAAGAATTGGATGCCTAACTGCCTGAGCCACCCAGGCACCCCATTTACACATATATTTTTAATAGAGCCATCAACATTATATATATCTTCCTTGTAATCATAATTACAATTAGGAATTAACATTAAGCCCAATTTAGAATGCCCAAACTAAGTATATCAACAAAGCATAAAAGACAAGTAGAATTATTATTTTGTTAATAAGCATATTCTCTTAAAATTAAAATCTGTAATAGTCATGACACTGAA
>NW_027398123.1:0-13617 GCF_003265705.2 Callorhinus ursinus
ATAAGTTGACCATAGAGTTGAGGGTCCATTTCTGGGCTCTCGATTCTGTTCCATTGATCTATGCGTCTGTTTTTGTGCCAGTACCATACTGTCTTGATGATGACAGCTTTGGAATAGAGCTGGAAGTCCGGAATTGTGATGCCGCCAGCTTTGCTTTTCTTTTTCAGTATTCCTCTGGCTATTCGGGGTCTCTTCTGGTTCCATACAAATTTTAGGATTATTTGTTCCATTTCTTTGAAAAAAGTGGATGGTATTTTGATGGGGATTGCAATGAATGTGTAGATTGCTCTAGGTAGCATTGACATCTTCACAATGTTTGTTCTCCCAATCCATGAGCATGGAACGTTTTTCCATTTCTTTGTGTCTTCTTCAATTTCTTTCATGAGTATTTTATAGTTTTCTGAGTACAGATCCTTTGCCTCTTTGGTTAAATTTATTCCTAGGTATCTAATGGTTTTGGGTGCAATTGTAAATGGGATTGACTCCTTGATTTGTCTCTCTTCTGTCTTGTTGTTGGTGTATAGGAATGCCACTGATTACTGTGCATTGATTTTATATCCTGCTACTTTACTGAATTCCTGTATGGGTTCTAGCAGTTTTGGGGTGGAGTCTTTTGGGTTTTCCACGTACAGTATCATATCATCTGCAAAGAGTGAGAGTTTGACTTCCTCTTTGCCGATTTGGATGCCTTTGATTTCTTTTTGTTGTCTGATTGCTGTGGCTAGGACTTCTAATACTATGTTGAATAGCAGTGGTGAGAGTGGACATCCCTGCCGCATTCCTGACCTTAGGGGAAAGGCTCTCAGCCTTTCCCCATTGAGAATGATACTCGCTGTAGGTTTTTCATAGATGGCTTTTATGATATTGAGGTATGTACCCTCTATCCCTATACTCTGAAGAGTTTTGATCAAGAAAGGATGTTGTACTTTGTCAAATGCTTTTTCTGCATCTATTGAGAGGATCATATGATTCTTGTTCTTTCTTTTGTTAATGTATTGTATCACGTTGATTGATTTGCGGATGTTGAACCAGCCTTGCAGCCCAGGAATAAATCCCACTTGGTCATGGTGAATAATCCTTTTAATGTACTGTTGGATCCTATTGGCTAGTATTTTGGTGAGAATTTTTGCATCCATGTTCATCAAGGATATTGGTCTGTAATTCTCTTTTTTGATGGGGTCTTTGTCTGGTTTTGGGATCAAGGTAATGCTGGCCTCATAAAATGAGTTTGGAAGTTTCCCTTCCATTTCTATTTTTTGGAACAGTTTCAGGAGAATAGGTATTAATTCTTCTTGAAATGTCTGATAGAATTCCCCCGGGAAGCCGTCTGGCCCTGGGCTTTTGTTTCTTGGGAGATTTTTGATGACTGTTTCAATTTCCTTAGTGGTTATAGGTCTGTTCAGGTTTTCTATTTCTTCCTGGTTCAATTTTGGTAGTTGATACATCTCTAGGAATGCACCCATTTCTTCCAGGTTCTCTAATTTGCTGGCATAGAGTTGCTCATAATATGTTCTTATAATTGTTTGTATTTCTTTGGTGTTGGTTGTGATCTCTCCTCTTTCATTCATGATTTTGTTGATTTGGGTCATTTCTCTTTTCTTTTTGATCAGTCTGGCCAGGGGTTTATCAATCTTGTTAATTCTTTCAAAGAACCAGCTCCTAGTTTCGTTGATCTCTTCTACTGTTCTTTTGGTTTCTAGTTCATTGATTTCTGCTCTGATCTTTATTATTTCTCTTTTCCTGCTGGGTTTAGGCTTTATTTGCTGTTCTTTCTCCAGCTCCTTTAGGTGTAGGGTTAGGTTGTGTATTTGAGACCTTTCTTGTTTCTTGAGAAAGGCTTGTATTGCTATATACTTTCCTCTCAGGACTGCCTTTGCTGTATCCCAAAGATTTTGAACAGTTGTGTTTTCATTTTCATTGGTTTCCATGAATTTTTTTAATTCTTCTTTAATTCCCTGGTTGACCCATTCATTCTTCAGTAGGATGCTCTTTAGCCTCCATGTATTTGAGTTCTTTCCGACTTTCCTCTGTAATTGAGTTCTAGTTTCAAAGCATTGTGGTCTGAAAATATGCAGGGGATGATCCCAATCTTTTGGTACCGGTTGAGACCTGATTTGTGACCTAGGATGTGATCAATTCTGGAGAATGTTCCATGGGCACTAGAGAAGAATGTGTATTCCGTTGCTTTGGGATGGAATGTTCTGAATATGTCTGTGAAGTCCATTTGGTCCAGTGTGTCATTTAAAGTCTTTATTTCCTTGTTGATCTTTTGCTTAGATGATCTGTCCATTTCAGTCAGGGGGGTGTTAAAGTCCCCCACTATTATTGTATTGTTGTCAATGTGTTTCTTTGCTTTTGTTATTAATTGCCTTATATAATTGGCTGCTCCCATGTTCGGGGCATAGATATTTACAATTGTTAGATCTTCTTGTTGGATAGACCCTTTAAGTAGGATATAGTGGGCGCCTGGGTGGCTCAGTTGGTTGAACGACTGCCTTCGGCTCAGGTCATGATCCTGGAGTCCCGGGATCGAGTCCCGCATCGGGCTCCCTGCTCAGCAGGGAGTCTGTTTCTCCCTCTGACCCTCTTCCCTCTCGTGTTCTCTGTCTCTCATTCTCTCTCTCTCAAATAGATGAATGGATAAAATCTTAAAAAAAAAATTTAAGTAGGATGTAGTGTCCTTCCTCATCTCTTATTACAGTCTTTGTTTTAAAATCTAGTTTGTCTGATATAAGGATTGCCACCCCAGCTTTCTTTTGGTGTCCATTAGCATGGTAAATAGTCTTCCACCCCCTCACTTTCAATCTGGGGGTGTCTTTGGGTCTAAAATGAGTCTCTTGCAGACAGCATATTGATGGGTCTTGTTTTTTAATCCAATCTGATAGCCTGTGTCTTTTGATTGGGGCATTTAGCCCATTTACATTCAGGGTAACTATTGAAAGGTATGAATTTAGTGCCATTGTATTGCCTGTAAGGTGACTGTTAACTGTATGTTGTCTGTGTTCCTTTCTGATCTTTGCTGCTTTTAGGCTCTCTCTTTGCTTAGAGGATGCCTTTCAATATTTCCAAAAAACTCACTTTAAATATAAAGATATAGATAGATTCAAAGTTAAATGATGGAAAAAGATATGTCATATAAACACTAATCAAATAAAGTTGAAGCAGGTATATTAGCGTTAGACAAAGTAGACTTCAGAAGAAAAAACATTACAAGAGATGTAAAGGGACATTACATAATGATAAAGGGGTCATTTAATCCAGGAACTTTAACAATTCTAAATATGTATTCTTCAAAACTAGAGCTTCAAAATGTTTGAGAAAAAAACTGATAGAACTGAAAGAATAAAGAGACATCCACAATTGTAGTTGGAGATTTCAGCATTTCTTTTTATAAATGGCTCACATAGACCAAAAAAAAAAAAAAGCAGTAAGAAGACAGGCAGTGCTATTAACCATCTTTATCACACTGACATTTATAGACTATTTCAACAAACAATAGCAAAATATACATCCTTTTTAAATGCATATGGAACAGTAATGAGGAACATTTTCTGGGCCATTCAAAATGCCAGTCAAAATGCCACAAATGGTAAAGAAATAAAACCATACAATTTATGGTGTTTAGACCAAAATAAATCAAATTAGAATTTAATACAGAAAGATACTTGGAAAATCCCTAAATATTTGGAAATTAAACAATGCACTTCAAAATATCCCATAGGTCAAAAAATAAATAACAGGTATATTAGAAAATACTTTGAATTGAATGATAATAAAAATATGACATATTAAATTTGGGGGGATGCAGCCAAAGAGCTGCTGAATTGCAAATGTATAGCTTCAAGTGGTTTTATTAGAAAAGAAAAAAAGACAATTATTTTTTTTGGATATGACACCAAAAGCACAAGCAACAAAACCAAAAATTAACTAGTGGGACTACTTCAAACTTAAAATCTTCTGCACAGCAAAAGGAACAATCAACAAAATGAAAAGTCAAACTATAGAATGAAAGAAATATTTGCAAACCATATTTTGATTAGGGGTTAATATCCAAAATATATAAAGAATCCATACAACTCAATAGCAGAAAACCCAAACAGTCTGATTAAAAAATAGACAGAACTAAATAGACATTTTTTCCAAAGAAGACATCAAAATGGCCAGTTTGTACGTGAAAAGGTGCTCAACATCACTAACCATCAGAAATATGCAAATCAAAACCACAATAAGATACCATCTCACATCTACTAGAATGGCTATTATCAAAAAGACAAGAGATAACACATGCTGGCAGGGACAGGAGAAAAGGGAACCCTTGTGCACTGTTGATAGAAATGTTAATAGTATACCCAGTGTGAAAAACAGTATGGAGTTTCCTCAAAAAATTAAAAATAGAACTACTATATGATCCAGCAATCACATTTCTGAGAATATAGCTAAGGAATATGAAATCACTATTTTGAAGAGAAATCTGTATAACCATGTTTATTGTGGCATTATTTATAACAGCCAAGACAGGGAAATAACCTAGTATTCATTGATGGGTGACCAAATAAAGAAAATGAAGGGTGGGAGTAATAAGGAAATTTTGGCCACAGGATATTTCTGGAAATATAATGTACAGTATGGTGACTATAGTTAACAATACTGTGTTAGATATTTGAAAGTTGTTAAGAGGTATTTGAAAGTTGTTAAGAGAAGAGATTTAATGTTCTCACAATAATAACAAAATGTTAATTATGTGAGGTTAAGGATGTGTTAATGAACCTTATTGTGGTATTTCATAATATATATGTATCAAACCATCACACCATATACCTTAAAGTTATACAATGTTATATTCAATTACATCTCAATAAAGCTATATTTAAAAATAAAGAAGAAAAGGAAAAAAGGGACTAACTCCAATAATCTAATCTTCCACTTAAGACTACATAAGAACAAAAGAAAATTAAACATAAAGGAAAGAAGGAAGGAAATAATAAAGATAAGAACAAAATCAATAAAATAGAAAAAATAAAGCTAATAATGGAAATGAAACAAAAGCCGATTCTTTGAAAAGATTAATAAAATGAATAAGTATTTAGCCAGACCAAGGAAAAAGAAGATGATGTAGAAATTACAGATAACAGGAATGAAAAACTTACATTACTACAAACCCTAAAGGATATTTAAAAAAATAAGAAAATATTTTGAGCAATTTTATGGTTATAAATTTGACAACTTAGATAAAGAGAAAAAATTCTCGGAAGATAGAACCTGCCAAATGTCATGAAAGAAGGAATATATAATTTGAATAGTCCTGTATTTATTAAAAACACTGAATCTGTAGTATTTGTAGTTAAAAATCTTTTAACAAAAAACTTCCAGGACTACTTGACTTCACTGGTAAATTCTATTAAACACTTAGTGAAGAAATCATAGCAACATTTTACAAATTATTCCAGAAAATAAGAGGATAGTCTTCTAAACTCATTTTATGAAATCAATATTACCCTCATATCTTGACACAAAAATTATAGAAAGACACAAGATAAGAAATTATAGACCAAAATATCTCATAATTATAGATAGAAAAATCTTCAACAAAATATTAGTAAATCAAATATAGCAATACAGAAAAATAATAGAACATAATTACCAGCTTGGATTTATCCCAGCACTACAAGGTTGCCTGAACCATTTAAACATCAATTCATGTACTTCATTGTGTTAAAAGAAGGAAGATTCCTTTCCTAAAAAAGGAAATGGTCAGAACATTATGTTAATGAATATGGAAGAGGCTACAAATTCAACATACAAGAATTAATTGTATTTCTATATATAAGCAACAAACAACTGGAAATTGAAGTAAAAAAATACCATTTATGTAGCGTAAAACCACATCAAATACTTAGGAATAAAATTTTTAAAAATATGTGCAAGACCATTACAGGGAAAAACTATAAAACATTATTGAGAGAAGTTAATAAAGACATAAATAACTAGACAATAATAATAAAACACTGTGTTTATGGATCAGAACACTCAATTTTGATAAAATGTCAATTCTCATCAAAATCCCAGCAGGCTTTTTTTTCCACTTTTTAAAAAATTTAAATTCAATTAGCCAAGGTATAGTACATCGTTAGTTTTTGATATAATGTTCAATGATTCATTAGTTGAATATAACACCCAGTGCTCATCATATCACGTGCCCTCTTTAATTCCGATCACCCCGTTACTCCATCCCCCCACCCATCTCCCTTTCCACAGCCCTCAGTTTGTTTCCCGGAGTCAAGAGTCTTATACGTTTTTTTTCCCTCAATGATTTCTTCCCATTCAGTTTCCCTCCCTTCTCCTATTGTCCTCTGCACTATTCCTTACGTTCCACATATGAGCAAAACCATATGATAATTGTGTTTCTCTGATTGACTTATTTCACTTAGCATAATACCTTCCAGTTCCATCCATGTCTATGTAAACGGTAGATATTCATCCTTTTTGATGGCTGAGTAGTAGTCTATCGTATATATGAACCACATCTTCTTTATCCATTCATCTGTTGAAGGACATCTCGGCTCCTTCCACAGCTTGGCTATTGTGGACATTGCTGCTATGAACATTGGGGTGCAGGTGCCACTTCTTTTCACTACATCTGAATCTTTGGGGTAAATACCCAGTAGAGTGACTACTGGGTCATAAGGTAGCTCTATTTTTACCGTCCTGAGGAATCTCCATACAGTTTCCAGAGTGGCTGTACCAGCTTGCATTCCCACCAACAGTGTAAGAGGGTTCCCCTTTTTCCACATCCTTGTCAACTTTTGTTGTTCCCTGTCTTGTCAATTTTAGCCATTCTGACTGGTGTAAGGTGGTATCTCATTGTGGTTTTGATTTTTTTTTTTAGAAATTGACAAGCTGATTTCAGAATTTATGTGGAAATCAAAAAGACTTAGGTTACCCCAAACAGTTAAAATATCCCCACATTTGGAGGATTCACACTACTTGATTTCAAAATGTACCATAAAGTTACACTAAATGAAACAGTGTAGTGTTAATTTAAGGATAGACAAATTGATAATGGAACAGAATTGAATCTATAAATAGACCCACACATATATGGTCATTAGATTTTGACAAAAGTGCCAAGGTAAGTTAATGGGAATGAATAGTCTTTTTAACCTGTGCGATTGAAAAACCTCAGATCTAAATGCAAAATAATGAAATTCAACACCTTCCTCAGATCATAAAAAAAATTGGCTCAGGGCGCCTGGGTGACTCAGTCAGTTAAGCATCTGACTCTTGATTTCAGCTCAGGTCATGACCTCAGGGTCGTGAGATTGAGCCCCATGTCAGGCTCCGTGCTGGGCGTGGAGCCGACTTGAGACTCTCTCTCTTCCTCTCTCCCCTCCCCACCCCCAGGTTGCACAGTCTCTCTCTCTCTCTAAAAAAAAAAAAAAAAAGGATTATTGCTCTAAAATGTAAGATCTAAAGCTAAAATAATTTCCATAAGGAAACATAGAAAAATCTTTCTACCTCATGTTTAGCAGAGATTTCTCAGGACACACACACAAAACATGAATAATGAAAGGAAAATAATTTGAGCATACTATGTTACTTTGAAAAAGTTACTTGCTTAATACGGCTCTCATTTTTCTTATCTATAGACAGGATACCAATCCACCTTCATTAGTATGTTGTGAAGATTATGTAAAGCATATAGTAGCATATAGTAGTTGCTCAAATTAATGGTGTCAATTTGTAATTGCTATTTTTATTAACAGTAATATTAAAGTGAACATCTAAAGCAGGATGATTCTCTTCAAGAATTTTCTTGCTTGCAAAGCCTTATCTTTTCAATAGGAAATGCTTGTAAGTATCTAAAAAGTTCCTGCAAAGATCAGAAAGAAAATTTATGGTAGAACTTACATTTTTTTCTTTCTTCTTAGGTATAGTCATTTTGGGGATTGTGGTGACTAGAAAATGAGTCAAAGTGCATTTTAAATCCGTTTCTGCCAATCTCTTTCTTCCTTCTCCCTTACTTTCTCAAATCTATTAAATGGATGGATTTAGATTGGTTGGATGCCTCCTTGTAGTTGGTCTATGAGGACAGATTTATATTGAGTAAATACTAATAGTTAATAAGTCTAACAAACTGAATTTTGGGAAATACTAATTTAAATGTGTGTTTTTTCCTACTAGAAGTCATTTTCTTTTATGACAAAGCCATGAACAACAGCTTATAAGTTTATCTTTGACATTAACATTAAAATGTTTAACCACATAGCATGATATTAGAAATCGACTTTTAGAAAAAAATAATTTTGCTTTTTGTTATATGCCCCATTTTAAGCCATTGGTGAACACTTTGCCAAATCAGCAACACAATCTTTCTTTTCTTCAGGGATTAAAGAACCTAGTGGATTAATAGCATTTTTATTTTGGCTTCTTGTTGATTATGACTCTAACAAGTGAACAGAAGGGCTTATTTGTTAGAAATTCTGGTGAACAGCTTGCTGCAAGTTTCGTCAAAAGAAGTTTTTATTCGGACCAAGCTTGTCATTCCTGGTGTATAAGGTATGTCTACAATAGGTGGAAGCCTTCATGGGGTCTTGTAGGTGAGTCTAGACTAAAAGAAGACATATTATTTTTAGGGTTCCCAGAAGGTCCTTGCTTGAAAACTTTGCATGTTTGCTGATGTCTTATGGGGAACTGATTGATTTATGTAATCTTCAACCTATCCCTTAAAAACGTATCAAAATATAGCATGAAAATTTTCTGATTTGCTATTTAAAGTGATTATTATTTGAAAGATTTTTGCATCATCTTATTTTTAATGATTATAGTAAATGTTTAGAGAAAGAATTAAATTTGAACATATTTAGTGTTCATAGTATCATTATGACTATAAAAAATTGCTAACAGTAGAACAATGGGATATGTAAATGTAATTATAAAAGTTCAAAAGAACTTAATACTTAGCCTTTTATCACTTACATTTTCAGATATTGAAAACTAGGGGAAGTTTCAGAGGATCACTAAGACAGTGGGCAGTGCTCTCAAATATAAGGGCAGTTTTTCTAAAAAAAGGTCAAGATGATTTCATCTTTTACCTTTTGAAGGTCACTATTACTTTATGGCAGGAGTAACTTTGCCTTGCTCCCCCATCTCAGGATGTTTGGCAATGTCCAGAGGATATTTCTGTGTTGTTACAACAGTGTAGAGAGGTTTGCTACTGTTATCTTGAAAATCTATAAACTTATCTAGACAACTCTCCTTTAGGTTGTTCCAAAAGTTGCTTTTCCAGAGGCAGGGAAAATGAAGTAGGTTGTCCCATGATTTTGTATCATAAATGGAAGTCTTATGTGATTTTATGTATATATATATATATACATAGTCAAGCACCAACATTTTAGATGCATTGTGTCTAATCTTTATCATAATAAAGTAGGTGTTATTGTGCCACTTACATATGGAGGAAGTGAAGAGAGGTTAAGACACAGTCTCAAGGTTATCTGACCAGGTAGTACCACGAGCATATTGAATGTAGGTGTTTTGACTCCTAACATAGTCTATCTCACTGTACCCTTCTATCAACTGCTTTGCATACATATAACAAATTATTCTAAAACTATAGTTGTAAAAGATGATTATGAGTTTTAAAAAGTTTTATGTGCCTGGTTGCAAAGTAAGGACATGGACTATATCTTCTTTGTATCCTTGCTCCTATTTTTCAAGTTAATATTTAAGGATCAGTGAGCTTTTGGAAAATGTGGGAGAATATCTCATTATTCTAATTGGTAAGTAATGGAAAAGAACACGTTTGTTTATTTTGACTTTTTTTTTTAATTTAAATTCAATTAACCAACACATAGATCATTAGTTTCAGGTACAGAGTTCACTAATTCATCAGTTGCATATAACACCCAGTGCTCATCACATCACGTGCCCTCTTTAATGCCCCTCAACCAGTTACCCCATCCCCCCACCCACCTCGCCTCCAGCAACCCTCAGTTTCTTTCTCATAGTTAAGAATCTCTCATGGTTTTTCTCCCTCTCTGATTTCTTCCCATTTCGTTTTTCCCTCCCTTCCCCTATATTCTTCTGCACTGTTTCTTTTATTCCTCATATGCATGAAACCATATGATAATTGTGTTTCTCTGATTGACTTATTTTGCTCGGCATAATACCCTCCAGTTCCATCCACATTGATGTAAATGGTAAGATTTCATCCTTTCTGATGGCTGAGTAGTATTCCATTGTGTGTGTGTGTGTGTGTGTGTGTGTGTGTGTGTGTGTATCACATCTTCTTTATCCATTCATCTGTCAATGGACATCTCAGCTCTTTCCATAGTTTGACTATTGTGGACATTGCTGCTAAAAACATTGGGGTGCAGGTGCCCCTTTGGATCACTACATTTGTGTCTTTGGGGTAAATACCTAGTAGTGCAATTCCTGGTTTGTAGCTCTATTTGCAATTTCTTGAGGAACCTCCATAGTGTCTGCCAGAGTGGCTGTATCAGCTTGCATTCCCACTGACAGTGTTAGAGGGTTACCCTTCCTTTCTCCACATTCTCACCAACATTTGTTTTTTCCTGACTTGTTAATTTTAGTCATTTTGACACCATTTAGTCATTTGGTGTGAGGTAGTATCTCATTGTGGTTTTGATTTGTATTTCCCTGATGCCAAGTGATGTTGAATATTTTTTCATATTTTGGCCATGTGTATGTCTTCTCTGGAGAAATGTCTGTTCATGTTTTCTGCCATCTTGACAACTTGACTTTTTGTATGAATTCTATCTCAGGGTAACTGAATAGTTGATGAAGGGAAGTTTTCTTTGCCTCTTTTTTTGTATGTATCTTTTTAAAAATTAATAAACTTTGTTTTTTACAGCAGTTTTAGGTTCACAGCAAAATTGAGCAAAAAGTAAAGAGAATTTCCATTACCCCCCTCCACCCTGTCACCCCTCCAAACTTCCCCCATTATCAGTATTCCCCATCACAGTGGTACATTTACTTCAACTAATGAAGCTACGTTGATGCATCCTCACCTGAAGTTCACAGTTTACATGAAGGTTCACTTTTGATATAGTACAGTCTACGGGTTTTGACAAATATTATAATGACATATAGTCAACATTGTTGTATCATACAGAACAGTTTTGCTGCCCTAAAAAACCCTGTTTTCTGTCTAATTATCTCTCCCTCCCCTATAACCCCTAGCAACCACTTGATTTTTTTTACTGTCTCTGTAGTTTTGTCTTTTCCAGAATATCATACAGTTGGAATATTGGCTTCTTTAATTTAATAAGATGAATGTAAGGTTCTTCATGTCTTTTCATGGCTTAAGAGTTCATTCCTTTTAGTAGTGAATAAAATTCCATTGTCTGAATGTACTATATTTATCCATTCAACTACTGAAGGACATCGTGACTCCTTCCAAATTTTGGCAATTATGAATAAAACTTCTTGTAAACATCTGTGTGCAGGTTTCTGTGTGGACACAAGTTTTTAGCTATTTTGGATAAATGTCAAGAAGCATGATTGTGTGATCATATAGTAGGAGTGTTTAGTTTTGTAAGAAACTACCAAACTGTCCTCCAAAGTAACTATCATTTTTGCATTCTGAACAGCAATAAATGAGAGCTCGTGTTGCTGCATATCCTTTCCAGCATCTGGTGTTGTCATTGTTCTGGATTTGGGCCATCCTAATAAGTATGTTGTTGTATCTCACTGTCATTTTAATTTGTGTTTCCTAATGACATATGATGGTGAGTATCTTTCCACATACTTACTTGACATCACTAGTGAGGTAACTGTTCAGATCCGTTTTTAAATTGAGTTGTTCATTTTCTTATTGTTGAGTTTGGAAAGTTCTTTGTATATTTTGGATAACAGTTCTTTATCAGATGTGTATTTTGCAAGTATTTTTTCCGAGTCTGTGAGTTGTTTTCTCATTCTCTTGACATGTCTTTTATGGAGCAGAAGTTCTTAATTTTAATTAAGTCCAGGTTATCAATTATTTCTTTCATGGATTGTGCCTTTGGTGTTGTATTTGAAACCTCACTGCCATACCCAAGACCATTTAGGTTTTCTCCTATGTCATCTTCTAGGAGTTTTATAGTTTTGCATTTTACATTTAGAATAATGATGCATTTTGTGTTAATTTTTGTTAAGGGTATAAGGTTTGTGTTTAGATTCTTTTTTTTTTTTTTTTGCATATAGATGTCCAGTTGTTCTGGCACCATTTGTTGCAAAAACTATCTTTGCTTCGTTGTATTGGCTTTGTTCCTTTGTCAAAGTGACGTTGAGTCTATTTCTGGGCTCTCCCTTATGTTTTATTAATCTATTATTCATCTGTTCTTTCACCAGTATCATGCTGTCTTGGTTATTATGGCTTTATAGTTAAGTCTTAAAATTAGGTACTGTCAAGCCAGGACTTTTTTCATCAATTCTTTCAGAGTTTCTACATAGACAATTATGTGATCTGTAAGCAAAAAGAGTTTGATTTCTTTCTTCCCAATCTCTAAACCTTTTATTTTCTTTTCTTGTCTTATTGCATTAACTAAGACTTCCAGTATGATGTTGAAAAGCAGTTAGTTAGAAAGTTTCAAGTTTCTCACCATTGATATGTTATTAGCTGTAGGGTTTTTTTTTTTTTAATAGATGTTCTTTATCAAGTTGAGGAAGTTCCCTTCTATTCCTGGTTTGGCAAGAGTTTTTATCATAAATAGATTTTGGATTTTGTGAAATGCATTTTCTACTTCTATTGATAAGACCATGTAGTTTTTCTTCTTTAACCTATAGATGTGATTGCATTAATTGATTTTAAAATGTTGAGCCTGACTTGTATATCTGGAATAAATCCCATTTGGTTGTGCTTTATAATTCTTTTTAGACATTGTTGGATTTATTTGCTAATATTTTGTTGAGGACTATTGCATCGGTGTTTATATGAGATACTAGCCCATAGTTTTTTTGTAATGTCTTTGTTTGAGTTTGGTATTAAGGTAATACTGACCTCCTTGGTACTTTCTGTTTTATAAGGCTATTAAATATTGATTCAATTCTTTTAATAGATATAGATTGCTAGATTACCTATTTCTTCCCATGTGAGCTTTGGCAGATTTTGTCTTTAAAGGAATTGTTTATTTTGACTAAGTTACAAATTTCTGGACATAAAGATGTTCATAGTATTTTCTTATTATCCTTTTAATGACCATATGATTTATACTAATGTGTCCTCTTTATTTCTGATGTTACTAATTTGTGTCATCTCTCTCTCTCTCTCTCTTTTTTTAGTTAGCCTGGCTAGAGGTTTATCAAGTTTATCAATCTCTTGAAAGCACCAGATTTTTGCTTTGTTGATTTTTCTCTATTGATTTCTTTTAACTTCATTAAATTCTGCTCTAATTTTAATTCTTTCTTTCTTCCTTCTTCCCTCCCTCCCTTCCTTCCTTCCTCCTCCCTCCCTCCCTCTCTCTCTCTCTCTTTCTTTCCCTTCCTTGCTTCCTTCTCTTTTCTTTTCCCTTCCTTCCTTCCTTCCTTCCTACCTTCCCTCATTTCTTTCTTTCTTTCTTTCCTTCTTTCCTTCTTTCTTTCTTTCTTTCTTTCTTTCTTTCTTTCTTTCTTTCTTTC
>NW_027398124.1:0-13609 GCF_003265705.2 Callorhinus ursinus
ATGGACTCTGAAAAACAAACTGAGGTTTCTAGAGGGGAGGAGGGTAGGGAGATGGGTTAGCCTGGTGATGGGTATTAAAGAGGGCACATTCTCTATGGAGCACTGGGTGTTATGAACAAACAATGAATCATGGAACACTACACCAAAACAAATTATGTAATATATGGTGATTAACATAACAATAAAAAAATTTAAAAAAAAAAGAATAGCCACCATTAACTGCTAAGAAATCCCAGTCACTAGACCAAGCACATGACATGCATTATCTCGTGTAATCCTTACATTAAACTCATGATAGATGCTATTTCTGTCCCATTCCACAGATGAAGAAATAGTCACAGACAGGGGGAAATATTTGTCCAAGTTCCCATGGCTAAGGGAAGAGTTGGGACTTGAATCCGGGTCTAACCCCAGACAACTCTGTCCTTCTTTTTACACTGGCCCTTAAAAAAAGAGATTTGGACGCCTCCTCGAGAGGGCCAAACACAGTTGGATGAAAAGTTTCAGTGTAAGTACTTGTGCCAATTGGACATCGGCCTCGGTCAGGTTGAAGGGTGTGTTGAGATCCCGTGTTATGCATGTTGAACATGGACGAAGGCGCACGTTTGGTCACATGTCCTGAATAAATGCTACATGCCTGGTGCTGTGCTAGGAGCTGTAAACACAGAAGTGCAAACAACCTAAAACAATGAGGCCACTGCCGCCCTAGAGATATGTGTGAAAATTCGGGGTGACCCAGGCAGACAGTGCTAAATTGTGCTTACATGGATTGCTGAGTCTTCTGAGAGAAAGCACTCTTTGAAAGGAGACTCAAAGAACAGTAGAAGGTCATTACTGAAGGAAGGAAGAGGGGAAATGTATTTAAGATAAACTTGAGGGAATGAAGGCGAGTCTGAGAGCCCCAGACTCAGCTTCCCTTGCTTTCTAAGAGTGTCTGAAGCCACTGCCCCTGGGCTTGTGTCAGGAATGTTCCAGTCCTCTTTAATAAGCAAGGCTGACCCCGATCTCCTCCTCCACAGTGTGGTTTGAATTAGCAATCAGGAGGTGAGGCACCAGAGGCTTTGTGGGCTTATGAAATGAATGGGGCATGGATAACAGCTTTTCTATGATCCAGCTGCAAGCCAAAACACATGCGGTCCCAGAACATGTGGGCAGTCATAATTTATTCTTCGCGAGTCCAGAAGAAAGGGGTCAGTGAGCATTTAACATTCTAACAGGAACTATCTCAGCCACTCCGTGTTTGGAGCCCAGAAGCAGCTTCCTGCTCCTGATATGGCAGCTAAAAACAATTTTTAAAAGAGAACTAAAGAAACCTGGAAGTGAGCCAGGAGGGGTTGAGGAAGTCACTGAGAGAATTTAAGAATCTTGCTTGGTTCCCCTCCTCAGCCCAGCTCTCCTGACATTTATACAAAGCCTTGTCGAGGCGGTTTTGAGAATCTGGAATTATGCTTAAAAATAACCAACTATGACTCTTAAGAGGACATATGGAAAGAAAGCTACCATTGAGCTGCAAATGCAACAGACCAGCGCCTTCATTCACAGTGTGGGTCGCTGCCTTGTGGCCACACATCTGGCTCGTACCCTCTTCCACACACATCTCCCTCCTGACTGTTCTCAGCGTTCCTTCCTCATCACGGCCCCAGATCATCTGCAGATTTTCCCAGCACTTCCCACTGAGTTGCCAAGGGCCTTTCTTTAAGTGTGACCTCTTCCTTCAAATTCCTCTCATTTCCAGGAGAAAGAATAGTGTTTAGCTGCAGCCAATATAACTGAAGAATGCGAAACCCTTGACATTCCACAAATTCCTAATGATGATTATCTGTTTTACCCCCTCTCTCAAATTGCCTGGCACAACTTTACCCTGTGTTTCACAATGATTTTGTTCCAAAAATATTGTTATTCAATTTTTGAAAAGTAAATCAAGACCCTACATTATAGATGGGCATCTTTCTGCTTAAGGAAAACCCTTAGCTAAAATAGTTTACAGACTAAACACAATGTCCTATAAATATCTGCACCCTCACAAATCCATTTTATAAGTCATATTTTAAGTGTATTAAAACATCAGGATACTACCCTCGCTAACTGCTTTAAGTTTTGCACGTGCCTATTATACATAGTCATTGATAATCACCATTAATATTAAGCTTTATAAAGAGCTTCATTCCATCAAAATCATTGCTCCTTCACAAACATGGCAAAATATCAGCTTCCACATTTTTATAAGAAATGGGAAGTGTGGGCAAGAAATCTCAAACTCAGAGGGGTTTCCTGATTCACTGACATCAACTGGTGATAGAGTGATTTTTTTTCAGGCACCTCTGAAAATTAAGCCAATTAAAATTTTACCTACCTTAGAGGTGATTTTGTAAGGTATCTATATTCTCAAATGAAGTTCCATATCTTCCCCAAAGTCTGCTCGCTGAAAAAATCTAGAGAAAAAAAGCAATGCACACAGATGAACTTCAATGAATCTGGATTACCAGGAAAGTTCCGAGCAAAGGTGAAGATGCAATATACATGGCAACTGTTCCTTAAAAAAAACTTTAAGAAGTAACCAGGGATAAGACACAGAAACACTTCATGTAAACTATCACAGAGAGAGAAAACTGGCCTACCAAAGTTAAGAATTATAAGATTTGTTTTTTACTCTCCTCCATCACTCCTTTTCTACCCTTTTGGAGACCCAGAGTCTTATGTTTCTGCCTAGAGTTCCCCAGAAGTAGCCTTCTAGGCAAACCATCTGTGGCGTTAAAATGTCTGATGACACAGAATCACCTCACCCACCTTCCCCATAGCCCATTGAAGTTCTTCCTTACACAGCCCTCCAGAAACATTCTGCCTAGATAGAGCAGCATCGCTGGAAGTGCAGTCCCTGGACCAGCAGCATGGCATGCCCTGGAAGCTGGTTAGAAATTAAAGAGGGCACATTCTGCATGGAGCACTGGGCGTTATGAACAAACAATGAATCATGGAACACTACACCAAAACAAATGATGTAATATATGGTGATTAACATAACAATAAAAAATTTAAAAAAAAAGAAATGCAAATTCTCAAGGTATGAAATCAGTTCCTCAAAGAGATATCTGTACTCCACGTCCACTGCAGCTTTATCCACAAGAGCCAACACATGGAGACAACCTAAGTAAATGGACGGATGTACAAAGAAATTGTGGTGTATACATAATGGATCATTTAGCCTTAAAAAAAAAGGAGATCCTGCCATTTGCAACAGTATGGCTGAGCCTGAAAAAGGCGGGGGGGGGGCACCTGGGTGGCTCAGTTGGTTGAGCATACGACTCTCGGTTTCAGCTTAGGTCATGATCTCAGGGTCCTGAGATTGAGCCTCGTGTTGGACTCTGTGCTCAGCATGGAGTCTGCTTGTCCCTCTCTCTCTGCTCTTCCCCTGCCCCCTGCTTGCTCATGCTCACTCTCTCTCTCTCTCTCTCTCTCGAATAAATAAAATCATTTAAAAAAAATTTTTTAACTGCATGATCTCACTTATATGTGGAATCTAAAAAAGTCTGAGTTCACAGACCCAGAGAGCCTAACAGTGGCTACCAGGGCTGGGGAGGTAGGGAGACGTCAAAGGGGACAAGGCTGCAGTTAATGTAGGATGAGTGAGTCTAGACATCTAATGTCCTGGCATGGGGACTATAGTTAAAACTGTATTGAACACTGAAAATTTGCTAAGTGAATTTCAGATACTTTCCATGACAAAACCAGAAAGAGTGGTTGACTGTGAGATGGACCTGTTAACGAGCTTTATTGTAGTAATCCATCTCACTGTTTATATCAAATCACATTGCACATCTTAAATATATACAATTTTTATTTTAAAAAATAAAAACAAAGAAATGCAAATTCTCAAGCCTCACCTCCACCCACTAAAGCAGAATCAGGGACCTGTAATGCTATGTTTTAACAAGATTCCCATGTGGTTCTCATGTACATTCAAGTTTGAGGCTCCCTGACAGAGAAACCACCAGAGAGAATCCCAGCAGTGCAGAGACAAATGAGCCAGGAGCAGGACCCCTTTCAGCAAAGGGATTCTAGGCCACAGCACTTTTACCCACTCACAGTAAGCCAATTCTTGACACATGAAATGCAAAATGAAAAAATTGGAAAATGGTCTAAAGTCCTATTGAATAATTTCCCTGAACTCTGGATGTGAGGATTCAAAATTAATGACTCAAGTTTATTGGAAATGAATGGTGTGTCTCACTTAGTTCTCCAGGTCTCCAGACAAAGGCTAATTGGGGCCCATAAATTAGAAGAAATTATTTAACAAGTTGATTAATGTTCTGAGAAAAGGGGGGGAGCAAAATGGACACATTCTGCTGATTTCTAAAAAGAGGATTTAATTAAAATCAATTGCTTAACCCCACTGTAAACAAGCTGGATCAAACTCTGCTGCGGGGAGTCTCGTCAATGTGCAAGAAGAAAATTAGGCCACAGTCAGCAGGATTTCAGAGAGATTCAGTGTTTGCCAAAAGACTATTTGTCACCTTCAGGAATGTAAGAGTACAGAAGGAAAAATCAAACACCAATTTCAGCCAAGAATAGATTTTCCTGTAAGTGGGAAAGGGGAGACCCAGCCCCTAGTCATCCAGAGCGAAGTAAATTATTCTCCTGAGTTAGGCCACTGTCAGGCTGCACTTCATAACCCCAGTGTTTGCTGTGTCTTTGCAGTGATCTGCACACACAGTGGCGTGGGTCTGTGGGAACAGATGGATAGTCTGGCCTTGCTGAGTCGAGACCAGCACAGCGAAAGCCTCATTCCGCGGCAGTGGGCTTTTGGCATTGCAGATTACCCAGGTGGTTTGCACACAGGCCCAGGCCCCCACTATGCCCGCCATGGCCTCGGGTCACCTCCCAGAGCAGACAGGCCCACACCTCCTGCAGGTCCTCCCTCCTTCCCTATAAAGACCGCGAAGCCCCAACGCCTCCCCGTCTCAGGGTCCTGTTCCAGTTGGTCCTACTCCCCCAGGCTGCAGCTACTTGGGTTCCAGGTAGAGAAGCTGACCCACATGTGAAAAGCAAAGAGTCTGGGAGGCCCATGCAGTCAGGTGGAGCAGCATGGAGGACATGGAAACACAGGCCTGGGGCAGTGTGGCAGGCAACATGGTGCCTCCCAAAGACACCCACATCCTGCTCTTGGAACCTGCGAATGTGACACGGCAAAGGGATGTAGGGCTCAGAGGCCATAATGAAGGCTGCTAGCCAGCTGACCTGCAGATGGGAGGTTATCCTGGGTTACCTGGGTGGGATCCACCTCATCGCCTGAGTCCTTCGAAGAGGAAAGAGAGGAGGCAGAAGACAGGGTCCGAGAGTTTTCGGAGCGCCAGGTCTCGACCTACTGCCGCTGGCTTTGAAATTGGCAGAAGAGAAATGCAGGCAACCTCCAGAAGTGGAAAGGCAAGGAAATAGATTCTCCCTGGAGCCTCAGAGATGAAGGCAGCCCCGTTGACCTCTTGACCTGAGCCCGGTGATCCCTATGCAGGGACCTCCGACCTACAGACCTGGAAGCTCCTACACATGCATTATTGGCTCAGCTGAGGTCACTGGTCACAGCGGGTGGGAAATTCACATCAGCAGGTGCTGAGGGGTCGGGCTGTCTGCGTAGGAGTCCCAGCGGGCTTGGCAGGACCGGCTCTGGCCTGGGGCTCAGGATCTGATGGGCACGGCCACTGCCTGGCTGGCTGGGAGAAGTAGGGAGGATGCAGGGAGGAAAACAAGCACCTTGTTTCTAACCATTAATCCATGCCCTGGAGTCTCATGAACGCTACATTGGTGCAAATTCAAACAAATAAGGTCAGCACCCTCATTACTGATTGTATAAAACAGATCTGATTCGCAGCTTTTAGAAAATGAAGCTGCGTGCTTTTGACTACTTAGAGCAATCTTGACAAAGCAATCTCATCTTCAGATAATGTCTCAAAAGGACATTATGGGGCTAGTAAAATTGTTCTTAATGTACGAAAGGAAAAATGGAAGCTAGCATTTAATATTTTGCAAACTCCCTATTTTGTTAGAAACATTTTGACTTCAATAGCTAATTAGATGTTCGAAGAGTATCTAAAATACACAGTATTCAATTTCTTTTTCCCGATTTGTGTAAATCCTTACTTCGGCACCATTCTGCATGGTAGAAGTAATAGAGAGCCTCAAAAAAAGGGCAGATGTTGTAGAAAAAGAATAGAGACAGGTGATTTTCAGTGGCCTCTAGAGAAAGAAGCTCAAGGGTTGTCCATCACACTCCATCCCCATCTGCCCACAGTGGAGAGGAAGCTCTGTGAGAGCCAACTGTTTGGCCTCCAGGGCAAGGCTGAGCCACACTTACTGGTGAGTGCTGCAGGGGTAAAAGTCTCCTCTGTCTTCTAAGCCTAAGGGCCAAAGTGCTCTGCCCACACCGCAGCCAGTCATGCCTGCCCTGGGCCTGGGGACCACACAAGGTGCTCTCCTGCTATTTGCTTCTGTGTATGAGGCCCAGGGAGCCAGTGGCAATGTTGGGTGGCTTTCTTCTGAAGCTGTTCAGGTTTAGGAAACAAAGGTCCTATATGAGGTCAAACCTATCTTACCAGGGAGATCTGTGCGGGGTCTCAGGTCCGAAGTACAATGAACAATCAAGTGTCAGCAGGGTATACTAGTCAGAGCTGGGTAGAGAGAACCAACAGCCTATGTACAGGAATATATAAGAGGAGATGTATTGTAGGAATTAGTTCACACAACTATGGAGACGGAGTCGTCTCAGCATCTGCCAGAACCCAGAAAGCTGGTGGTGTCATTCAGTTGGAGTTGAAAGGCCTGTGAACCAGGAGTACCAGTGTCCAAGGGCAGGAGACAATGGGAGGTCAGTTCAAGCAGAGAGTGAATCCACCCTTCCTCCACCTTTTTGTTCTATTTGGGCCCTCCAGAGATCTGATGGGCCACCCGCACTGGAGAGGGCAATCCCATTTACTCAGCTCACCAATTCAAATGCTAATCTTTTCTGGAAACACCATCACGGACACACCCAGAACTATTCTACTTGCTCTCTGGGCACCCCTTAGCCCAGTCAAGGGGACACATAAAATCAACCATCACACAGGGTGTTCTCGCCATTGTGCTCCTGTGCCCTCAGGAAATCAAGGGAGGGGGGCACACTGAGGCCGAGGCTAATTAAAGGAGGTCCCGAAGCCACAACCACTTCCTGAAGCCTTCCAACTTGCCCTTCAAACTGTGATATTTGAAAAAGAGGGAAATAGGGGAAAGAATTGAGAAGAGAGAAAGAGACAGGAGGGAGGATGGACAGAATTACTCTGACCAGCAGCCAGGTAGTCTCCCAGCAATGGGAGTCTTGTGCAGTGTCTGAACTGCCTTCAGGACTGTCAGTGGGCAGTGTGGGGGAGACCTAGCACTGCCCCTCCAAATGTCAGAGCCAGGAGCACGCGCACTGAGGGGAGGTTACGGCACAGGTACTGCTTGCCGGCGTATTTTCCTTCCACACAGAGCTTTGGGAAATGTATGATTCCAATTCCACAGACTCATTTGGAAGCACAAAGTCCAACATGGCAGGATATGCATGATGCATAAAACCCTGTGCTCAGAAAACATAATGTGCACTTTCCCTAAGCTAATGAGCACTAAGTGAAGCTTTTCTTTTTTTCCTTCTTCCCACAAAGAGGAGCGCTCAGCTGGAGTGAGGTCATGAGCTATCAGTCCAGCCTGTGATTTGGTATATGCATTTGTTGGAAAATTGCAGCTTGCAACACAGAAATCTGAATTTCAGGGGGTAGTGGTAAGCACAACTAATATATTCTGAAGTTTTGCAACATTACTTAGAGATGTGTCATATCTATCAGATGATGCATGATCGAGTGCTAATTTTTCAAAACTTTTAGAAGGGAGGTGGTGTGGAAGTGAGGAGGGGCAGAGGGGCATTTTATGATTTATCAGACTTAGCAAAGCAGCTCGGTTCTGTGTGTGCGTTCCCTACGAGGGTGTGTATGCTCAGCACTCTCTTTCCCAGGTCTCAAATTCTTACCTCATGCCAGCACATTCACCTAAATATCTAACCACAGTCTTTTCAAATGTGGAGGCTTTTGCCCCCAGAGAAGATATAACCAAGGTAATTTGATCAGTGGAACAGAAATGATCCATGCCTCACTGAGCCCATGGCAGACTTCTGCTGCATTTTAAAGATGCTGGCATTTATTATCATTGATTACTTGGCTTTTAATTTGACATTTAATATAGCTCCTTGTCTCTGAGGCATTCAAGACATACAGACGTTTCCTTTTTACTCTAAGTTAACATTTTGCCTTTCTTCATAGCTCATCATTCTTAATCTCCTTTAAACACTTCCTCAAAGCCAACAGCCATCTTTAGCCTTTCTGCTTAAAGTATTTCTGGTAACGATCTCGCAAGGTTGTCAGTGTATTTGAACTTCGATCCTCAACAACATCAATCTTAGTAAGGCCTGCAGTCCTTGGGGCCAGGAGCCTCAGCTCTTTACACATTCTGCAAAGCGTCTTGTGAACTCACAGCCTTCAATAAATTCCCCACTGTGGCCATGGTGATCACTTTCCATCTCCACCCTTGGGACTTCGGTCATCCCTATTTTATGGAGATCTCTTAACTAGGTCCATTAATTCTGCAATAAGTATTCTAACTGCAGATCAGCTCCTGTACGGCATGATTTCCCAACTGGTCTATTCCACAAAGGTGCCAAAGGGATCTAATTTATAACATCCTTAAGGAGGGCTGTGATTTGTTGTTTTCATGCAGAAGTTGGAAAGCTCTCTGTGGAGCACCCCCTACACAGAAGCAACATTCACATGGGCTGGGCCAATAGTCAGAGCCTGGGAGGCAGATTCAAGCTAGGTGAGGGCATTGGGTTGGGGTTCCTGGACAGTAGGCGGAAGCCCACCTGAGGAACACCTTGGTCTTGACCAGGGTCTCCCCTGGGCAGTCAGGCCACTGGTCGGTGGTGGAGACAGAAGGCGGGGATCACAGGGGTTCCAGCAGAGGGCCCTGGGGCTGGAATTCAGTTCTCACACATGGATGAATTGGACACAGGTTTGGGGCCGGAGCCCTCCTAGCCTGGTTCACTCCTCCAAATGCTGAGCATTTAATCACAGTCAACCCACGTGACCTAAACCTGATTTCAGGATCTGAGTGACACAGCCCCTGCTCAGCAGCCAGGCAGCCTTCGCCTCTCCTGAGCCTCCATCTGCCACCTGGGTTGGAGGCTCGCAGCACCAACCCTGTAGAAAAGTTAGGAGAATCCACAGCACAATGCCTGGCACAGAAGCACTCAATGCCCATACGTTCTCTGTATTTTATTATCACTCCTTATTGCTTCTGAACATTCCAGAAGGTCATGCAGGGCACATCGTTCCACTTGCCCCCAGCTTCTCACCTGGCACCCCTGGCCGCCTCCCACCCCAGCTTTCTGCGATCTGCCCAATCCCCAATCGTGAACACAGCCTCAGAAACCACACAGACCTGTTACCAAAGTTTAGGCAGCACATAACAGAATTCAGGGCGGGGATGGGGTCAGGGGAGTAGAATTATGTCACAGCCCCGTGGACCAAATATTTCATGAGGCTACTCAATGACCCCTTTCCCCCAGCCCCAGCTGCCAGGTTGCTGGATTCACTCATTACCTCCACACAAAACCTCCAAGTTCGTGTCCCTTTGCCATGTGATAAGATCTCTGCAGTCACCTGTACCCTCCACAGAGTCACCGTCTTTATGCAGAGGATGCCTCACTACCCATTCCAGGCTCAGCTTTAGTTTCATCTTTTCCACAGCCAGATGCATCAAATAGTAATTTCCCCCAAAGTGGGGAGCCCTGAGCCCTAAGAGAAATCATGCCTCCATCTCTGGTTACATAAGGAATGTGAAAACACTGAACACCTTTCTCTCAAGGTTACAAGAATCCCAAGTACAATATCAGTAAGAAAGGTGCCCCTAGTAGCAACAGGAAGGTCCTTGACCTCCATTTCTTGGAAGGGGCTCACCAAACGTGTCTCCCAAAACAAAAGGCAGTCTTACCCAGACATTGCTTTGTTACCATCATGGAATAAAGAAACATTTGAGGTTTTCAAAATAGCATTTCCCTTTGTCCTGCGCGCACATGGATCCCACAATTTTGTAATCTGTTCTAATGTTCTGCTTCCTACTATGCCAGGATCTTTTTAAAGATTTTATTTATTTATTTGGCAGAGAGAGAGAGAGCACAAGCAGGGGCAGAGGGAGAGGGAGAAGCAGGCTCCCTCTGAGCAGAGAGCCTGACATGAGGCTCAATCCCAGGACCCTGGGATCATGACCTAAGCTGAAGGCAGACACTGAACCAACTGAGCCACCCAGGCACCCCTATGCCAGGATTCTGATACACTTTATTTTTATTTATTTTTTTTAAAGGAAAAGGGACTTTGCCTTCTTTGTCTTTTTTTTCCTTTAAATTTTTTTATTGTTACGTTAATCACCATACATTACATCATTAGTTTTTGATGTAGTGTGCCATGATTCATTGTTTGGGTATAACACCGAGTGCTCCATGCAGAACGTGCCCTCTTTAATACCCATCACCAGGCTAACCCATCCCCCCACCCTCGTCCCCTCTAGAACCCCCAGTTTGTTTTTCATAGTCCATCGTCTCTCATGGTTCATCTCCCCCTCCCATTTCCCCCCCGTTCATTCTTCCCCTCCTGCTCTTTTTTTTTTTTTTTTAACATATATTGCATTATTTGTTTCAGAGGTACAGATCTGGGAATCAACAGTCTTGCACAATTCACAGCACTCACCATAGCGCATACCCTCCCCAATGTCTATCACCCAGCCACCCCATCCCTCCCACACCCCCACCACAACAGCAACCCTCAGTTTGTTTCCTGAGATTAAGAATTCCTCATATCAGTGAGGTCATAGGATACATGTCTTTCTCTGATTGACTTATTTCACTCAGCATAACACCCTCCAGTTCCATCCACATCGTTGCAAATGGCAAGATCTCATTTCTTTTGATGGCTGCATAATATTCCATTGTGTATATATACCACATCTTCTTTAGCCATTCATCTGTCGATGGACACCTTGGCTCTTTCCACAGTTTGGCTATTGTGGACATTGCTGCTATAAACATTGGGGTGCAAATACCCCTTCAGATCCCTACGTTTGTATCTTTGGGGTAAATACCCAGTAGTGCAATTGCTGGATCGTATGATAGCTCTATTTTCAACTTTTTGAGGAACCTCCATACTGTTTTCCAGAGGGGTTGCACCAGCTTGCATTCCTACCAACAGTGTAGGAGGGTTCCCCTTTCTCCACATCCCCTCCAACATCTGTCGTTTCCTGACGTGTTAATTTTAGCCATTCAGACTGTGTGAGGTGGTATCTCATTGAGGGTTTGATTTGGATTTCCCTGATGCCGAGCGATGTTGAGCACTTTTTCATGTGTCTGTTGGCCATTTGGATGTCTTCTTTGGAAAAATGTCTGTTCCTGTCTTCTGCCCATTTCTTGATTGGATTATTTGTTCTTTGGGTGTTGAGTTTGATAAGTTCTTTATAGATTTTGGATACTAGCCCTTTATCTGATATGTCATTTGCAACTATTTTCTCCCATTCTGTCGGTTGTCTTTTGGTTTTGTGGACTGTTTCTTTTGCTGTGCAAAAGCTTTTTATCTTTATGAAGTCCCAATAGTTCATTTTTACCCTTGCTTCCCTTGCCTTTGGCGATGTTTCTAGGAAGAAGTTGCTGCGGCTGAGGTCGAAGAGGTTGTTGCCTGTGTTCTCCTTTAGGATTTTGATGGACTCCTGTCTCACGTTTAGGTCTTTCAACCCTTTGGAGTCTATTTTTGTGTGTGGTGTAAGGAAATGGTCCAGTTTCATTCTTCTGCATGTGGCTCTCCAATTTTCCCAACACCAATTGTGGAAGAGACTGTCTTTTTTCCATTGGACATTCTTTCCTGCTTTGTCAAAGATGAGTTGACCATAGAGTTGAGGGTCCATTTCTGGGCTCTCGATTCTGTTCCATTGATCTATGTGTCTGTTTTTGTGCCAGTACCATACTGTCTTGATGATGACAGCTTTGTAATACAGCTGAAAGTCTGGAATTGTGATGCCGCCAGCTTTGCTTTTCTTTTTCAAGATTCCTCTGGCTATTCGGGGTCTTTTCTGGTTGCATACAAATTTTAGGATTATTTCTTCCATTTCTTTGAAAAAAGTGGATGGTATTTTGATGGGGATTGCATTGAATGTGTAGATTGCTCTAGGTAGCATTGACATCTTCACAATGTTTGTTCTTCCAATCCATGAGCATGGAACGTTTTTCCATTTTTTGTGTCTTCTTCAATTTCTTTCCTGAGTATTTTATAGTTTTCTGAGTACAGAGCCTTTGCCTCTTTGGTCAGATTTATTCCTAGGTATCTTACGGTTTGGGGTGCAATTCTAAATGGGATCGACTCCTTAATTTCTCTTTCTTCTGTCTTGTTGTTGGTGTATAGGAATGCCACTGATTTCTGTGCATTGATTTTATATCCTGCCACTTTACTGAATTCCTGTATGAGTTCTAGCAGTTTTGGGGTGGAGTCTTTTGGGTTTTCCACATAAAGTATCATATCATCTGCACACAGTGAGAGTTTGACTTCTTTACTGATTGGGATGCCTTTGATTTCTTTTTGTCATCTGATTGCTGTGGCTAGGACTTCTAATATTTTGTTGAATAGCAGTGGTGAGAGTGGACATCCCTGCTGCGTTCCCGACCTTAGGGGGAAAGCTCTCAGTTTTTCCCCATTGAGAATGATATTCGCTGTAAGTTTTTCATAGATGGCTTTCATGATATTGAGGTATGTACCCTCTATCCCTATACTCTGAAGAGTTTTGATCAAGAGAGGATGCTGTACTTTGTCAAATGCTTTTTCTGCATCTATTGAGAGGATCATATGATTCTTGTTCTTTCTTTTGTTAATGTTTTGTATCACGTTGATTGATTTGCAGATGTTGAACCAACCTTGCAGCCCAGGGATAAATCCCACTTGGTCACAGTGAATAATCCTTTTAATGTACTGTTGGATCCTATTGGCTAGTCTTTTGGTGAGAATTTTTGCATCCGTGTTCATCAAGGATATTGGTCTTTAATTCTCCTTTTTGACGGGGTCTTTGTCTGGTTTTGGGATCAAGGTAATGGTGGCCTCATAAAATGAGTTTGGAAGTTTTCCTTCCATTTCTATTTTTGGAACAGTTTCAGAAGAATAGGTACTAATTCTTCTTGAAATGTCTGATAGAATTCCCCTGGGAAGCCATCTGGCCCTGGGCTTTTGTTTGTTGGGAGATTTTTGATGACTGCTTCAATTTCCTTAGTGGTGATAGGTTTGTTCAGGTTTTCCATTTCTTCCTGGTTCAGTTTTGGTAGTTGATACAACTCTAGGAATGCATCCATTTCTTCCAGGTTATCTAATTTGCTGGCATAGAGTTGCTCTTATTATGTTCTTATAATTGTTTGTATTTCTTTGATGTTGGTTGTGATCGCTCCTCTTTCATTCATGATTTTGTTGATTTGGGTCATTTCTCTTTTCTTTTTGATAAGTCTGGCCAGGGGTTTATCAATCTTGTTAATTCT